>NC_057813.1:445476077-445506609 GCF_018294505.1 Triticum aestivum
GTTCTTGCAAATTGTAGGTAATTTAAATGTAGATTTTAGAATGTAGACATCGTAGACTGTAGGTTTTTTAATAGAATATTTTTTTGACTATTTTAGGTGTTTTGAATAAAATAGAATAAAATTTAGGGTAGAACTAGGGTAGTAGAATTTTTAGCAAGTGTTTAATAGAAATAGTTTATTTAGTAAGTGATTAATATAACTAGTTTATTTATATTAAGTGCTTAATAGAACTAGTTTATTTAGTAAGTGCTTAATAGAACTAGTTTATTTATAGTAAGTGCTTAATAGAACTAGTTCATTTAGTAAGTAGTTAATAAAACTAGTTTATTTAGTAAGTAGTTAATAAAACTAGTTTATTTAGTGTTAGGATTATATATAAGATATTTTGAAATGTTTTTGTTCATATTTTTAACCATTGAAATGCAATGACCATCGATAAGTGGCCTATGTTTTGCCAGAGTGTTGATTAATTTCTGTTCCGGTAAATTCCAGGCGCTCGATATGTCCTCTTTAGAAAAGGTCATGCCGGATTTTTTGGGTTTTACTGTCGAGTTATAATCTTTGAATTTTGAACATAGGAGATGTCTGATGATGATGGGATCCCGGAGTGCGGGTACTGCTATGATGACCGGGGTGTGTGCGACTGGTTTCCTCACCTGCAAAATGATAGGTTTTTCACCGTGAAGCTGGAAGAGACATTTCATGTTTGTACGATACGCAACGACAAGCATTTGATCATAATTAATATCATCACTTGTGCTTGTTTTGTTCAACGTGTAATTTATGGATTTTTTAATTCGATTAGTACATCCCGTGCCATGCTAGACCATATGTATTGGAGAAGCTTGGTTTTGGTTTAGATGACTTTGAGAATGTGGAGACAAGGAGGGCTCACTTAAGAACTAACATGGTTATGAGTTTCTGGTTAAGCTATACAATGCGGTCGATCGCTCCCATTTCGGTTGCTCTAATTGGGAAGCTCTCTGCAAGGCATATGGATTTGAGGAGGGAATGCAAATAAGATTTGATATTCATCCCAAATATTATTATGATGATGATGATAATATCGACATCTAGGTGGATGTGGATATGCCTCCAATTTTGCCTAGATGTGAGTTTGTCAAACTAATTTGTTAAGTTCAGTAATTTATGTTGTTAATTTAAAAATATTTGGTGTTTGTCTGTACTAAACTTATTTATTTATAATTGTCAGCTTATTTCTTATCCTCAAGAAATACTCGGAAGGTAGTAGACAACACATACTATAGCTATGACTCCAAGCTTAATTGTGAGGAGAAAGGTTATCTTGTCTCATTCATAGAAGATGTTGAGGCCTTCAAAACCAGTCACTCTATCAGACCAAATTATACTAGATACGTGCCACTAGTCCATAAATTGCTTGATGGTAACTTCATTGCCAAAAACTTGGTAAGATTTTGTTAATGATGGTAACTTCATTGCAATACATTATTCTTAAGTAAAATACATTGCTAACTATATATGTTACTATTATGTTTTTGAACAGAGGCTCCCGAAGCAGGTTGTGCCTGACATGTTATTTACCGAAGGTGATATGCATATGGTTGGCTTACGACCAACTCCTTCGAAGGCTTACCATATTGCATACTCGATTTCTTCAAATGATGGAAGGCTCAAAATCAAAGAATGGAGCAAAGTGATGAATGCGCGCACGGAAATAATTGGAGACAAAATGAATGTGCGCAAGCCACAAGTTGAAGATAGGTTTATGTCCATTCTCCATTATGGTGAAGGACCGGTTTATCTGTTTTATGGTATTTTAGCTAGGAGAGAAGAGTAGGTCCTAAGTATTAAGAACAATTAGTTAGTGTTGATTATATATGACTATGATGATGATGAGAAGCTTTTATTATGTGCTACAATGTCTCATGATTAGTGCTGAGTAGGAGTAGTGATTATGAGTACTATGATGATGATGAGGAGGAGTTGTTATTACAACTAGTGACCAAGTTGTTATATGATGTCTCATGGACGAAAATGATGATGAGGAGGAGTAATATGACAATGATATATTATGATGATAAGTTGTTAATGATATGATGATGATGATGATGATGATGATGATAAGTTATTATGTCACTGGGTGAAAGAACCACGGATTAGTTTCAAATGGATGCATCCAAAGTGACCATTGGTTACTTTGCATGCACTTGAAACTAATCCAAGGTTCTTTCACCTAGTGATTTAATAACTCATTATAATGTAAAAACAATCTCTAAATTGCTACTGTATGAAAAATTGTATAAAGGTGTATGAATATGACCTAAAATTGAAAAGAAATAGAATACGGAATAATAGTAGTAGCGGTTGTTTTCGAAAGGGCTACTAGTAATTAGCAGTAGCGGTTGTTTTGGAAAGCTCTACTGCTAAGCTTTAGCTCTAGCGTCGTATCAGTAGCGCGCTTACCCACGCTACTGATAGGCCAAAACGAGCGCTACTGCTAGGCTTTTCCCTAGTAGTGGAGCGACGCTACCACCCCACCCCACGATCCCCTGATCAACACTGGTGACGACGCGACTCCGGTGGATCTCCGGGGAGGTGACCTTCTTGCTACAGTTGACTTGACCTCCCAAAAAAAGTCTCTGTCGGGGAAGCTGGTCCACGAACACCTATGGGACCGGCGGACCGAGCCCCTTTTGGTTCGGCGGGGGGCGGAGATCGCACGAAGAGCGGATCGAGGCGAAGCACACGAGCAGTTTACCCAGCTTCGGAGCTCTCTGGAGAGATAACACTCCTACTGCTGCATGTCTGAGTGTATTGAGTTCTTGCTCGAGAGCGCTGAATGCTACATTACACCCTAGCTGCTAACGAGACCGAGCGTGAGTGTTTTTTGTCTTTGAATCGAACCCCTTCTACGTTGCACATGGGCCTCCTTTTATATGCTCAAGGGGTCAC
Organism: Triticum aestivum; assembly: GCF_018294505.1. Taxonomy (NCBI): domain Eukaryota; kingdom Viridiplantae; phylum Streptophyta; class Magnoliopsida; order Poales; family Poaceae; genus Triticum; species Triticum aestivum. Next base: position 445,479,012 of record NC_057813.1, read on the forward strand.
AGACAGGTGGCAACGCAGACAAGGGTAAAAATGAAAAAGGAGTTGCGATTGGTACAACTACCTGTATAGTGTATCCTACCTAACCCTGACGGCAGGGGACAAAGGCATTAAATGCCCGTCTGCGTCGGCCAAACAGTGCAAAAAGGGATCGTCAGGGACGCCACCGCTCGCCACGATGGCTATCCTGTCAGCGTCGCTTGCCACCTCGCACCGCTGGCTGCACAGACTCTCGCCACGCGCGCCTGGAAAGGCCCCAGGGCGACACGTTGGTGGATGTGCTGGAGCGCGGGTACAGAGTGGTAACTTGTCGCGGCAAGCGCCTTGCCGCGGTCGTTATATTGTCGCGTCCGGAAGCTTGTCGCTCACCGGGCCTCGCCGGGACGCGTGGCACGTCGCGGCAAGTTCCTTGAGATGCCTTGGTTGGCCTTCCTGGCAAGCTCCTCTTGCCGGGGCCTTGTCTCCTTGGCTTGAATACTTTGTTCTTGAACGGCTCCAAAGGAACCACGGAGGACCTTGGCGGTCGCCCAGCAAGCCTTGCCGCGGGGTGCTGCAACTGCCCGTGCACAAGTTCGGGATACTAGGGTACCCCTACTCTAGTACACCGACAGGAGCCCCCGGGCCTGGGCCACACACGGAGACGAGCGCTATTGCGCCAGGCCCAAAACAGGGCACGGGCACGCGCGGCCTGGGTTACGCCGTATCTTACTCCATATCCACCGCGCCCTCCCCCAACGGCACACGTCGAATGTGGCGTCGTGGGAGAGATAGTGAGTGGTTTCTTTATTCGTAAAGGCGGAATGTCCGCCCCCTCTCTCTTTATAAGCAGGGGAAACAGGGGCAGTTCGCCTATCTCGCCGGTTGCTACTCCAATCTCGGAAATCTCCGCCGCTCCCCCCCTTCTTCTCCAAGCCGAAAGAGAGCAGCGCGCCGCCCCCCATCGCCACCGGCACCACCAACGCCGTCGATCTCCCCCACCACCTCCGCCATGGCTCTGAAAGCCGACAAGGGGAAGGGCGTGAAGTCAGCCGAGGCGCAGCGGCTCGCGGCGCTACGAAAGGAGCGGGACATCTTCCCCTCCCCCCCCCATCTTGCCGCGAAGGAGCTGAGGGAGTACTACTACCTCTTCTGGTCGACGGAGACGCGAGCGCATCCGCGCACGAAGGTACTCCCGGCTACCGCTTCGGAACTGGCTCCGAATGGGTACCCTTTCTTCGTGTTGTTCTTCTACTGTGGGCTCTGCCCGCCCTTCTCTGAATTTTTCTGTGACGTCATGAACACCTACGAGTTCCGCCTCCTTGACTTCACCCCCAATGCCGTTCTGACCATGGCAGTTTTCGCACATCTCTGCGAAAACTTTGTCGCAGTCCACCCAAACGTAGCTCTTTTTCGCCACTTCTTTATGCCCCGAGTTGAGAGAGGGGAGCCTTTATCTGGCAGAATCGCCTGGATTTCGAGAGTTGGCAAGAAGGAAGCTTATCTGGAGGGAGAGCTCCGCAGCAAGTGGGAGGAATGGAGAGCAGAGTGGTGCTGGATTGTTGAGGAGAACCCGCAGCCATTTACCACCCTGCGACAAGCCCCAATAGCGCGCGGCAACGATTGGAGCAACGTGGCCCCGGAAGACGATAGGCTGAAGATTGCCGTCACCCGGATCCTTCGCCTCAGGCTTGCCGGGCTCACCGTAGGCGCCGTTGGCGTAGATTTTCTTCGCCGCCGCATCGCCCCCCTGCAGGAGAGGAGGAGACCCGCCTGGGAGTTCCAGAACTCGGCGGATATCATGAGGCTGCGCCCGGGCCTCAACTTCAACTTCACCGTCCTGGGGCTGGACGCGATGCTCCTGGAACTGTTCAAGCGCGATCCTCAACATCTATTCATGTTGCCGAGGGGTGTCGTTTCGTTGTGCAACAACTCCTCGCTCGACCGCATCCGTGCAATGATGCCGCTGTGCGACTCGCATGGAATTGTCCCAACTTGGCAAGAGCCGGCAGACTTCGTCGTGCAGGAGTTCTTTGACGGCTTGGTTGAAGTGCCGGTCTGCTCCGACGAGCAGAAGAGCCTTACTCGTGACACCACCGACGCGGAGATGCAGTGCATCGCCACTAGGCTGGAAGAGGGGGCGGCAGCCGCTGCCGCGGGTGAGTTTGGATTCACCATGGAGGACATAGAGGCAGCGGAGGCGGCAAGCCTTGCTGAGCGAGAGGAGTTTTCCGGCGAGGAAGAGCTTGTCGGGCCTGAAGACGAGTCGAGCGAGCCCGGTGAGGGAGAGCTTGTCGGACCCGAACCTTCAGACAGCTTGCCGGAAGCGGAGCCCCCAGCTCCACCAAGAAGGCGTCTCCGCAAGGCCGTGGAAATAGCGGGGCGGCAGACGAGTCAACAGCCGCCGTGCCGCGCGACACGCTCTACCGCGGCAAGCACTGTTGCCGCGGGAGCGCCTCACGCCGCTGCGGCAGCTGGAGCGGGGTCTTCCCGGTCGACCACTACTGCTCCTGCCAAGCGGAAAAGGGAGCCTACTCCTCCGCCTCGTCGCATCGAAGGCGAGCCGGACTTCGATCTCTCCGCGCTCAGCTCCGACGAGGAAGAAGAAGAGTAAGATTCTTTGCTGTTCTTATAGTTCTTCAATTCTTGTTGTTTTGTCTTGTATCTGATTTTCTTTACTCCGAACCCATTCCTTTTCAGGACTCTGGCCCAGAGAGCGGCAAAGAGAGCCAAGGTCCCGGTGATTGTCATCGACGACGAACCCACTGCTACAGCAGAGGGCGTGTCCGAGACCATCTTGCCCAACCCGGCAACTTTTCCCCAAAGCAGCCCCCAGCGCAGCCCCCAGCGTCAGTACATAGTTTACTTCCTGCTGTCAGGTGCACATGGTTGCTCTTTCTTTGCTGATATCTGACTATTGGTTTGTGTAGGAGCAGAGCAGCCTCACCAGGAGGGCCCAGAAGCCGCTCCCGAAATGCCATCTGCTTCGACTACACCGCCAAGGGAGGATTCCCCGGCAAGGGAGCGTTCTCCAGCAAGGGAGAATTCTCCGGCAAGGGATAGTTCTCCAGCAAGGGACAGCACTGGCGACCCCCCGGTGGTTGAGACCATGACCGCAGATCCTAGCACAGGTAATCCTCTTGCCTGAAAACTTCCCTTGGGTTCTTCTTCTTCCGATTTTCTTTTTGCTTTTTTGCTTGACTTTTCTCCTTTTTCCGTTCGTCAGATCCATCTGCTGCGGAGCCAATGGAAACTGAGGTCGCCGGCAAGGAGAACGCATGCAGCAACACCGACGACGCCGTTGCCACTGAAGGAGAGGCCGGCGCTGATCATCCCGCCGGCGAAGAGGCCGCCAAAGCTGCCACCGCAGAAGCTGGCGAGGGATCCGGCGATTGCACTGACGGCCCCAAGGCCGCAGGAGCGCTAGGCGCTGCGCCGATCGCCGATCCCTCCACTGCTGCTGCAGTGCCAGGCTCCGAAGAGCCCCAGCCCGGCGCCTATTTGAAGGTCGGCGACGGCATCTTCATCAAGCTCCCCTGGGCGTCAAGCTCCAGGGCACCGGTCGAAGGAGAGATTTTGGATGGAGAGGTGCTCGCCTCCGCTGGGCTGACGCTGGTCGACGCGCCAAGCAGCAGCAGCGACGAGCCTGAGGAGGAGCGGCTGTTGCGGAAGCTGTTGTCGCTCTACCGCGCCCGACAAGCCAAGCTGGAATCCCAAGATGCGCTGGTCGCGAGGGCGGGAGTGGACATCGAGAAGCGTGCAGAGGAGCTCCGGGGTCTCAGGCAGGAAGCTCTCCGATCCCTGGCAGAGGAGCGGGAGCAAATCGCCGAGGAGCGGAAAGCTTTCCTCCTCGCGAAGGCTGAAGTTGAAGAGCAACAGCGGCTCACTGCCAAGAAGCTGTCTGCGTAGGAAGGCGAGTTGGCGCAGCGCAAGGTCAACCTTGACAGCCACGAGGAGGAGCTTGCCGCGCGCGAGCAAGCAATTGGCGGGGCTCTCAAGGAAGCAAAGGATGCTGCCGCAGCTGCCGAGGCCGCCAAGAAGGAGCTGGAGACGAAGATGGCGTAGCTGGAGGCCAATCTCAAGGCGAGCGGCGAGGAGCTTGCCGCGCTCAAGCGTGAGCGCGAGAAGGACGCCGCCGCTCATGGCGAGCTGCAGGGTCGTCTCGCTGAGAGGAGCAAAGAGCTTAGCGCCGCCAAGGACTCCAACGCCGATCTTGAGTTGAAGCTGGCCACCTTGACCAAGACGCTGGACGGCGCCAGGGAGCAGGAGGTGGCCTTGAAGGAGAAGATTAAGGCCGACGAGGCGCTGCTGGCGAATGCTGCTGCCGCCCACGACGCTTTAAGGGAGACTGTGGAGCACTGGACCGAGGGTCTCGCGGATCTTGCCGCCGCCATCGATGGGGAGTTGGCGCAGCTGGGGATGGAGGATCTCGGGTACTCCTCCGATGAGCACCTCCAACCCACCTTGTTCTTCAAAGGCGTGGCAACGGCCCTCCAGCGACTCCGGGAGAAGATCCCAAAGCAGCTAGCTGATGAGTCGCGCAAGATCTGCGCAGGAGCTCTTCAGAAGGTGCTGGTGAAGGTGGCCTTCCGCAACCTAGGCCTCAACCTCACCAACGTCCTCAGGTCCTTGCCGCCGGATGCTGATCTGGAAGCGCTCCGGGCCCTTGTCGCACCCATTGTGGACAAGGTGAGCGGGATCAAGAGGGTTGAGGGCGATCGTGTAGATTAGGCCGCCCAGAATGCTTTTTCTTTGTTGCTGCTGGTCATATCGCGAGAACAATCTGTTAGAGCTGCGACAAGTTATCTTGTAATATAACTCTATTTTGGGTAGAGATTTGCTATGTTATTTCCTTTACTTGATTCCTTCCTTTGTATGTTTTTGCCCTACACTTTTAGGGAACTTGTCGGTGCAGGCACCTTAGCCGCGAGCGCTGAGTGCGGGACGTCAGCAGCCTGCTGGCGGTGCCGCTACCGACAAGAAACCTTGTCGCAACTAGTCGCAGCTCACTTAAATTGTTGAGTGGACTCGAAACAAAGTAAGGGCACAACTAGCTACGAGTTGGTTCCTCCATGCACAGGTTTTCCATACAAAGCACGATCGTTCGAGGAAGATAACTTCAAAATTTTAAAAACTGATTGCTCAAACTTTGGCAACTTAGCTTTTCTGTCGTTTGCTTCCTGGCAAGGCGAAACTTCCTCGAACGGCGCTTGGTCCACACCATTATCTTCTCCTTTCCCCCCGGCAAACTTGTGGGAGAGGGAACCTTCCTTTCTTTGAGAAAAGAGAAAGAAGAGAAAATAAAGATATGGAGCCTTACGGCTCGTTATCGCTTACCGGGGTAGGTGCTGCACAAAGTGTCAGAAAACGCATGCAAAAAATAGTAGAAAGCATGAAATTGACAAGATGTGCGGAGCACATGAGCTTTACTTATGCACGGGGTCTGCGCCCGGCTTCGTACAAAGGATTACATGCAACATCGGCAAGACTTGTACAAAAGGTGGTTGCCGGAACAGGTTCCGGCAACCGCGCCTTACGGGTAAAACTTACGAAGATGCTCAATGTTCCAGGAGTTGCTCACCGGAATGCCATCTTCGGTCTCAGGGCGGACAGCGCCAGGCCTAGTGACTCGTTTCACCCGGTAAGGGCCTTCCCACTTCGGCGTCAACTTGTTGGAATTCTTGGCGGACTGAACGCGCCAAAGAACAAGGTCGCCTTCCTCGAGACTTCTGGCATTAACTTTGCGGCTATGGTAGCGGCGCAAAGCTTGCGGGTATCGAGCAGCTCGTACAGCGGCCTGAAGACGGTCCTCCTCAAGGAGCAGCACGTCATCTTGTCGCAGCTGCTCTTGCTCAAGCTCATCATAAGCGAGCACTCAAGGTGACCCGTATACGAGTTCCGTGGGGAGAACTGCCTCCGCTCCATAGACTAGAGCGAAAGGTGTCTGGCCAGTGGCTCGATTTGGCGTCGTCCTGATCGACCAAAGAACCACCGGCAGCTCCTCAATCCAGTTCTTTCCGCACTTGTGCAGCCTGTCGAAAGTCCTGGTCTTGAGCCCGTGCAGCACTTTAGCATTCGCCCTCTCTGCTTGACCGTTGCTTCTCGGATGAGAAACAGAAGCGAAGCAGACCTTGGCGCCAAGATCTTGGACGTACTGCATGAAGGTGCGACTCATGAATTGCGTGCCATTGTCGGTGATGATCCTGTTAGGGATTCCGAAGCGGCAAACAATCGACCTGAAGAACTTGACTGCTGACTGTGCTGTCACCTTCCGCACTGCTTCCACTTCCGGCCACTTTGTGAACTTGTCGATTGCAAAGTACAAGTACTCAAAGCCCCCGACAACTCGGGGAAAGGGGCCGAGGATGTCGAGCCCCCAGACCGAAATTGGCCAGGATAAAGGGATCGTCTGGAGAGCTTGAGCTGGCTGGTGTATCTGCTTGGAATGGAACTAGCACGCTTCACACTTGGTTACTTGTGCAGTTGCATCCTGGAGGGCTGTCGGCCAAAAGAAACCTTGCCGGAACACTTTGCCGGCAAGTGCTCTTGCGCCAATGTGGTGACCACATATGCCTCCATGTATCTCTGCCAACAGCTTTTGTCCGTCTTCCCGGTGAATACACTTCAATTTCACGCCGTTGAGTCTTCTTCTGTACAGTGTGTTGTCGACAAACTAGTACATACTTGACTGCCGGGCTACTCTTTCCGCTTCTTTTTGCTCTTCGGGAAGTTCTCCTATCTGAAGGAAACAGACAATCTGCTGTGCCCATGCTAGAGCTTGTGGCTCGACAACAAGGACTAAAGGCACATCTGCCGCTGCGGGAACATCCGCTTCTACGGCGGGAACCTGCGGCCTGGCCGGAGCTTGACGTTCCCCGGCAAGCTTCCCGGAGCAAAACTTGTCGGGAGCGTCTGCTTCAACGGAACAAACCCTAGGGCTTGCCGGAGCAGACTGCTCCTCAGCACCCTTGGTGTTGATCTTGAGGACCTTCTTGGCGTCGGCTTCGGGGAGCTCTGCCGGAAAATAGTCACCAGAAATCAACTTCCTCTTCTTGCTCTGTCCAGTTGATGATGTTACGAATGGTTGAGTCAGCTTGAGCACAAAGATCCCTGGTTCCACAGGTAACTTAAGTGCGGCGCACTTTGACAGGCCATCGGCAATGTCGTTCTGAGCTCTTGGAACATGTTCCATCTGTAGGCCGTCAAAGTGCTCTTCTAGCTTCCTCACTTCATCAATGTAAGCTTCCATCAACGGACTCTGATAATTCTTGTTCACTTGGCGGACGACAAGCTGTGAGTCACCCCTAACAATGAGCTTCTTGATCCCAAGATCTGCTGCGATCCTGAGACCGGCAAGCAAACCTTCATACTCTGCAGTATTGTTCGTTGCTTGCTCCTTGGGAAAGTGCATCTGGACTACGTACTTGAGGTGCTCTCTGGTGGGTGCAACAAGTAGTACGCTCGCACCGGCGCCTTGCAGCGAGAAGGCACCATCAAAGTACATTAGCCACTCTTTGCTTGCTTCCTTGACGGGGATGCTCGTTTCTAGAATTTCTTCATCTTGTGTTGGCGTCCACTCTGCTATGAACTCTGCCAATGCTCTGCTTTGGATAGTTGAAGTGCTCTCAAACTTGAGGCCAAAGCTTGACAGTTCCAGTGCCCACTCGACAATCCTGTCTGTTGCTTCTGGATTTTGCAGTATCCTCTTCAGCGGAAAACAAGTGACGACTTTGATCTCATGTGCTTGGAAGTAATGGCGCAGCTTTCTCGAGGCCATGAGAAGGCCGAAAAGCAATTTCTGCACACTAGAGTACCTTGACCTAGCTCCCTGCAGAAGGGAACTGACAAAGTAAACTGGGCGCTGCACCATTCTTTTCTGTATCTTCTCATGCGCCTGCGCAGATCCATCCTTGTCAGGACCAGAGCTTGCCGGTGAAGTCCCCTGCTTGTCGCTGGATGCATCTGTCGTGGTTGCTGGCTCATCATCCGCCTCCCTCTCCGCTACTAACGTAGCACTAACCACTTGATTGGTTGCTACTATATATAGCAGCAACTTCTCTTGTGGCTTAGGTGCGACAAGTGTTGGAGTGGAGGACAGGTATCTCTTTAAGTCCTGCAGCGCAGCCTCCGCTTCCGGAGTCCATTTCATTGGACCTGCCTTTTTCAAAATGTTGAAAAATGGCAGGGCGCTTAGCAGACCTAGAGATAAACCTGCTGAGAACAGCTACGCAACCGGCAAGTCTTCGTACATCCTTGACGCGCTTTGGTGCTTCAATCTGCTCAATGGCCTTGATCTTGTTGGGATTGGTTTCAATTCCCCGCTGAGACACGAAGAACCCGAGAAGCTTGCCGGAGGGGACTCCAAACACACACTTCTCGGGGTTAAGCTTGAGGTTGATCTTGCGCAGATTTGCAAAGGTTTCGTCTAAATCTTGAATCAGAGTCGCCTTGTCCTTGCTCTTGACCAGTATGTCATCCATGTAGGCTTCCACATTTCTATGTATTTGCGGCTCAAAAGCGTCGTGGACTACCCTTGCAAATGTTGAACCAGCATTCTTTAAACCGAAAGGCATCCATACGAAACAGTATGTGCCACATGGTGTGATGAATGCGGTCTTCTCCTCATCCTCTTCTGCCATGAAGATCTGATGGTATCCTGAGTATGCATCAAGAAATGAAAGCAAGTCACATCCGGACGTGGAGTCAACAATCTGGTCGATGCGCGGCAAGGGAAATGGGTCTTTGGGACAAGCTTTATTGACATCGGTAAAGTTGATACAAAGCCTCCATTTCCCGTTCGCCTTGCGCACGACTACAGGATTGGCCAACCACATAGGATGGAGCACTCCTCTGACAAGGCCTGCTGCTTCCAATTTCTTGATTTCTTCTGCGATGAATTCTTGGCGCTCCACTGCTTGTTTCCTGACTTTCTGCTTGACGGGCCGTGCATGAGGACAGACAGCAAGATGGTGCTCGATTACTTTCCTGGGAACACCGGGGATGTCAGACGGTCGCCACGCAAACATGTCAATGTTCGCCCGCAGGAAAGCAACGAGCGCGCTTTCCTATTTAGGGTCGAGAGTGGCACTGATGGTGAAGGTACCACCGGTGCCATCCTCCTTGGCGGACACCTTCTTGGTCTCTGGTGGAGCTGCCATTGTCTTCTTACACTTGCCGGTGGAGCTCGATGGTGCGTCCTCGACGGTAGCCCAGCACTCCGAAGAGGTGCGCTTGTCGGAGTGGGCATCAGAGCTCTTGCCGGACTTGGTCTTCTTCTTCGCCCCAGGAGCTTCAACGGCAAGTGACTTGCGATCTGCTGCGGCTGCTGCTTCCCGGTAGATCTTGTCGGCGCAAATAAGAGCATCCTTCTTGTCGCCAGGGACAGAGATGACACTTATCGGGCCTGGCATCTTCAGCATGTTGTATGTATAGTGAGAGGCTGCCATGAACTTGGCGAGTGCTGGACGGCCGAGTATCCCATTGTAAGGCAATGGAAAGTCGGCAACGTCAAAAGTGACCCTCTCAGTCCTGAAGTTCAACTCGCTGCCAAATGTCACCGGCAACGTGATCTTTCCCTTCGGCTTACTCCTTCCCGGATTGATTCCTTGGAATGTGCCGGTCTCTTCGAGCTCGCTATTAGGGATCTGGAGTTTCTGGAGTACCGCGGAGGAGATCAGGTTCAAGCCGGCCCCGCCGTCAACTAGCATCTTAGTGACCTTGAGGTTGCGGATAGTTGGTGAAACCAACATCGGCAAGCACCCGACCGCAGTTATGCGATCAGGGTGGTCCTCAATATCAAAGATGATAGGCGTGCTGGACCATTTCAGAGGCTTGCGTGACTCGATGGGTGGTTCTACCGCATTAACTTCCCGCACCCACTGCTTGAGCTGGCGGTGTGAAGTATGCAGAGAAGCACCGCCATCAACGCACAGGACCTCTGTGGCTTTCTGGAACTCCTGCTCATCGGTCTCATCATCATCCATATCTTCATCGTCGTCGTCATCTTCATCCTTGTCGCGGCCGCGGGGAGGTCTGTCTCCTTGCCGCTGCTTGGCCTTGCCGCGGCGTCCTCCTCAGCCGGGGCGTTTCGTGCTGGCTCCTCCAGCACCTTCCTGGGCTTTCTCCTTGTTGCGCCGCTCGTATTCAGCCTTTTGCTGCTCAACAAGCTGCTCGACCTTCTTGCAGCTCTGGAGGTCATGGCCCTTGGTGCGGTGGATCTTGCAGTACTGCCTGTTGGTGCCGTCCTGCTTGTCGGCGACCGCCACAGCCTGGTAGTTGGTGCCTGCGGCAATCTCCTTGCCGGAACTACCAACTTTGGCTTTCTTGGCGCCACCTCCGTTGCCAGACTGCTCAACGATTAGCACATCTCTGCCTTTCTTCTTCCTGTTGTTCCGCCGCCGGTTTTTCTTTGCCGGGGCGGCCTCCTCACTATCAGATCCCGCTGCTTCTGTATTCTCTCCGGGGAGTTTCCTCCCTTCCTCAGCACGTGCACACTTGTCGGCCAGGGCATACAGCTCACTGACGTCTCTGATCTTGCACATCGCCATCTCCTCCCGCATCCTGCGGTTTCGCATGTTCTGATGGAACGCGCTGATTACCGCGGCAGGGTGGACGTCTGGGATGTTGTGCTGTACGCGGCTGAATCTCTGAATGTACTTGCGCAGGGGTTCTCCTTCCTTTTGGGCGAGCAGATGAAGGTCGCTCTCTTGGCCATGAGGCTTGTGGCCGCCTGTAAAGGCGCCGACAAACTGATGGCATAGGTCTGCCCAGGAGGATATGGAGTTGTCCAGCAAGTGCATGAGCCAGGATCTGACATTGGGCTTGAGCACCAGCGGGAAGTAGTTGGCAAGGATCTTGTCGTCCCGCCCCCCGGCAGCTTGCACCGCGATGGTGTAGATACTGAGGAACTCCGATGGATGCGACTTGCCGTCGTATTTCTCTGGTACGTCTGGCTTGAAATTCTTCGTGCTGGGCCACTGGACTTGCCGCAACTCTCGAGTGAACGCAGGGCAACCTACCGCGTACGGCAAGTCGCCTGGTTCCCCTAGCACATGCCTGTCGACAGAGGGCCCAGCGCGCTAGTCCGATTGACGCCGCGCTTCTCTTCAGCGCTCGATGCGAGTACGAGCGTCTTCTTGCTGTCGTTCGTGAAGAACTTGTTGCTGATCATGACGAGCTCATGGATCTGATGATGCAGTGGAGTCGCTGTCGAGGTGGATCTGGCGAGTCGGCGATCTTGGCCTTCGGGGCGGAGAGTGCATGGTGGTTGCACCCCCACCAGTTTCGTCGCCATTGGCTCGTGCCTGGCAGTCTTGTCGCGGCAGCGATGTACTCGGCTGTCGCGGAGTGTCGCCGTTGGCGAAGCCGATGAGACTCTGAAAGGTGGCCCTCCATTCATCGATCTTGTCTGCTGTTGGGGGGTAATCTAGGAGCAGTTGAGCTCGCGCCAAAGCTTCTGCTCGAGTGGTGGGCGGCAGCGGCGAACGGTGCGAGGAGCGGGATATGCTTGGACTTCTAACTATGTTAGAAGGAGCAGTATCCCGTCCAGGCGACCGTGTCTCGCTCGCGCCAGCATGTTGGCATGCATGCTGGTCTTGAGCACCCCGAGATCCACCAGCTCGATCTTGGTCCAACAAACGTATGGCACTGCGAATACCATGACGCTGTCGGTCCTGCGCCTCCTGAGATGGGCGCGGTGCATGTACGGACGCCGAGGTCTACGCAGCCTTGTCCTTGGACCTGGCAGCGTCGTGAGCTCCCTCGTCGATGTCCGTCCTTCCGCCGGCGTCTACTCCACCATCCGTTTGCTCCAGTGGTGGTGGGATTGACGTGGACGGAGCAGCAGCCGCCGAAGTCTTCTTCTTCGGTGGCATGTCGATGAAGAAGATGAAGATCTAGCTCATGTGAATGCCGGATCAGGTTCACACAATCTCGACACCCCCTACCTGGCGCGCCAAAGATGTCGGGGAAGCTGATCCACGAACAACTATGGGACCGGTGGACTGAGCCCCTTTCGGTTCAGCGGGGGGCGGAGATCGCACGAAGAGCGGATCGAGGCGAAGCACACGAGCAGTTTACCCAGCTTCAGAGCTCTCCGAAGAGATAACACTCCTACTGCTGCATGTCTGAGTGTATTGAGTTCTTGCTCGAGAGCGCTGAATGCTACAGTACACCCTAGCTGCTAACGAGACCGAGCGTGAGTGTTTTTTGTCTTCGAATCGAACCCCTTCTACGTTGCGCATGGGCCTCCTTTTATATGCTCAAGGGGTCACCGACAGGTGGCAACGCAGACAAGGGTAAAAATTAAAAAGGAGTTGCGGTTGGTACAACTACCTGTACAGTGTATCCTACCTAACCCTGCTGGCAGGGGACAAAGGCATTAAATGCCCATCTGCGTCGCCCAAACAGTGCAAAAAGGGACTGTCAGGGACGCCACCACTCGCCACGATGGCTATCCTGTCAGCGTCGCTTGCCACCTCGCACCGCTGGTTGCACAGACTCTCGCCACGCGCGCCTGGAAATGCCCCAGGGCGACACGTTGGTGGATGTGCTGGAGCGCGGGTACAGAGTGGTAACTTGTCGCGGCAAGCGCCTTGCCGCGGTTGTTATCTTGTCGCGTCCGGAAGCTTGTCGTTCACCGGGCCTCGCCGGGACGCGTGGTGCGTCGCGGCAAGTTCCTTGAGATGCCTTGGTTGGCCTTCCCTGCAAGCTCCTCTTGCCAGGGTCTTGTCTCCTTGGATTGAATACTTTGTTCTTGAACGGGTCCAAAGGAACCACGGAGGACCTTGGCAGTCGCCCAGCAAGCCTTGCCGCGGGGTGCTGCAACTGCCCGTGCACAAGTTCGGGATACTAGGGTACCCCTACTCTAGTACACCGACAGTCTCGGTGGACAAGGAGCATGACGCTGTAGCCACCAGACTCCTACCACAGCAAGTGACAGCCACTGCCATCCTCCACCTGCCGTTGTAGCCTTCCTCCCCGACCGCCTCCATGACACGCTGGCCTTCGTCTACCTCTCGCTCCGCTGCTGCCCAAGGTCATGTGCACGATGGCGACCCATATCATTTACCATCCTGGTTGCATACACGCTGACGAGTAATGCCCCTATCCAGCTCCTCCATCCTCCAGCCACGGCAAGTCCAAAATAAAGACATTTAGTCTAGCAAGCCAATGGTTGACCACCAGCCCACGCGTGGATTGGCCCTGACCTGCAGCTGGAGGAGGCCACGACCTTCAGATGTAGGAGACGTCGACCTGCAGCCCGACCTTTAGCTGTCAATTTTGAGAAATTGGCTACTCTGAAACTCTAACTTGACACCGTATTTGTTTTTGTTCTTCAAAAGTTCAGGCAACTAGGTTGCTCACTAGGAAAACCTTCTCTAATTCTGCTAACTAGTACGTACCACTAAACTAAAATAATCTTGTGAAGTGGATAATGCTCATACCACTAAACTAAAATAATCTTGTGAAGTGGATAATGCTCGTGGCCCTGGACGCTGGCCATGGGAGATTTTGATGGCAGTGTAGTGATGACAAGTTCAAAAGATGTACTAACAAAAAGAAAATAGATTAGTCGAGATGACTACCTTCAACTATTTTTCTTCTAGAATAATTCTTTCACTACCTAGTGTTTTTTACATGTACATTAAAAAGGCTTATATGTATATAGCTACATATGTTTCTAAATAGACCACATCTATTTGATTTTATGGCAATCGACAAATTAAAAATATGGCAGTACCCATCCTTGATGAATATTGAATATTGTTCTTACGAGAAATTCATGTGTATAAAAATGTTTTTAATTATAAAAACCATGAGTTCAAAATTATACACTAATAAAATTTTGAGAAGATTGAATATTCAATTTAGGCATTCTTAGAAACTAGAAGTTCATAAAAGAGACTCGCTAAGAGGTTATAAAAAATATTAGTTCATATGACAACCCCATGCTAGTTCAAAAAATCTTAAAGTTGACACACGACATATGGTATGTCCAGAGAAAAAGTTAAAAAAATGGGTGATCACTTGGGAAAATGTGGCAAAATCCATGGCACAAGCTTGAGTAATTCACATGGACATTGCAAAAAGATAAAATTTAAAAACACGAAGTTCAAATTAAAACTAAGAATTCAAAAGTTTATAAAAAAGAGGATTTGCCCCATTTGTAAAAACCGGGAAATTCAAATTAAAGTAATAGAGCGGTTCAACGTTTATCACAAAAGTAGGATTTTTTCTGTTACTAAAAGAAATAAAACCAAGAAGTCCAAATTTAAGAAATAGAGAAGTTCGATTTTTATATAAAGCTCAGATTTTCCTCATTACCAAAAGAAATACGATCAAGAAGTATAAATTAAAAAACACAGAGTAGTTCGATGCATATAAAAACTCAAATTCTTTTGTTTCTCAGAAAATTAAAAGTATGAAGTTCAATTTTTGAAAAGAATCAATGTTTACTTAAATATATTTTTCTGGACACTAAATAATAAAATAGAGAAGTTCAAATTAAATAAATGGAGTAGTTCGATGTATACGAAAAACTCGAAGTTAGATGTTTATCAAAAAATTAGGATTTTTCCCCGTACTAAAGAATAAACTAAGAAGGCCAAATTTAAAATATAGAGCAGTTCCAAAACTATAGAGAAAATGAATTTTTCTCTAACAATAAAACTAAGAAGTTCAAATTATAATAACAGAGTAGTTCGACGTTTATAAAAACTCACATTTTTATAAACTGGTAAAAAATAACAAATTCAAATTAAATTAACACACCAATTCAAAAAAGTGTATCAAAAGAATGAATTCTCCCCGGTTCCAAAAAAATGTAGAAGTTCAAGTTAAAATAACGGAGCGATTCAATGTTTATGAAGAACACAATTTTCTAACCGCTACTAAAGAATAATAAATAACGAAGTTGAAACGAAATTTCCCATTCTTTAGAAGAAAACTAGAACTTCAAACTGAAATAATGAAGACGTTCGACGGTTATTCCAAAGTTAGGATTTTCCCTGTTACTAGACAACAAACGAAGAAAGTTCAATTTAGAAAAATAGAGCAACTCAAAATTTGTAGAGAAAATTGATTTTCCCGTTTCTAAAAAAACCTAAAGGTTCAAATTTAAATAATGGAGAAGTACAATGTTTATTACAATACCAAGAAGGTGAAATTAAAAAATGAGCCATTCTAAAAGTTTATAAAAAATGATTTTCCCTCTTTTGGAAAAGACCTAGAAGTTGAAATTTAAATAACACCAAGAAGTCTTAAGTAAAAATGAAGCTATTTGATGTTTATAAAAAAACTCAGATTTCCCCAATACTAAAGATTAAAATCAAGAAGTTCAATTTAAGAAAACGGAGTAGTTCAATGTATATAAAAAATTCAGGTTTTCTTGTTACTAATGAATACAACCAAGAAGTTCAATTGGAAAAAGTGGAGCAATTTGATATTTATTTGAAAAAAATGATTTTTCAGTTACTAAAGAATAAAACAAATAAGTTCAATTCGAAATAACGAAGAAGTTTGATGCTTCTAAAAAAACTCCAATTTTCACATTTCTAAAAAAACACAATGAAGTTCAAATAAAAAAGTTAGAGAGGTTTGATGTCTATAAAAAACTTAGACTTTTTCCGTTACTAAAGCGAAATAGAGAGAAATTCAAATGGATAATAGCCAGGAGTTCATGTACTGCATGGTGTGTGTTTCGTATAAGAAAAATAAAATAAAAGGTGAAGTCCAAAATTTTCTTGCTAGAAGTTCAAGTGCTCGGCCGAGAAAGTTCAAAAATTCTTGTGAGAGAGGTTGAACAAAAATATGTGACAGAAGTTCAAGATGGAAACAACGGGAAGTTTAACTACTACACCAAATGTGTTTCAGATAGGAATATAAGAATAGAAAACAAAAAGATTAAAAGGATTGTTGCAAGAAGTTCACGTGCTCCTCCCGGTGAAGTTCAAGATCTCTAGTGTGAGACGTCCGACCTTCAATTATATGTAAAAAGGCAGGCAAAAAATGACCTTGTTTTTGCCATTTTTAAAACTGCTCTCAAAGGACAAGAATTTATAACATCTATGTACATGAAAAATATGCTCCTATTCATAAGCTTCCCAATGGTATATTGTATGCTATATTCAGATGAATGGTTTAAAAGTTTTATGTATACCGTTAAAAACACATTTTTACACATTTAAAAAAAATATTTTGAACCATCGCGAGTATGAAAAACTGATCAACACAAAAAAGCTGTGTGTTTTCAACAACTTTCCATCGGTATATCATTTGCTCAATTTCGGTAAGTGGTTTGGGAGTTATGGGAAAAAACCGCACATCAAAAACAGAGTGAAGCTCAAACAGACATGCCCGAGAAGTCCAACTACTTCACACAATGCATTTCCATTCACGATGAAGGCAGAAATCATCATGATCTCGTCATTTTCTAATTTACTTCAAAACCGCAGGAATATCACCTATGTAAGTTCAAGTCCTCGGTCAAATAAAGTTAAAAAATTATTGTGAAAGAGGTTTGTCTAAAAGGAATATCATTTGAGTAACACTGGCGAATGGATGAGAAATTTGCAAACGAAAATACGTGATAGAAGTTCAACGTGAAAACAGCAGGAAGTTCAACTCCTACACCGAATGAATTTCGATGAAAAACTTTTAAAATCGTCGCGAGTATGAAAAAATGATCAACACAAGAAAGTTGCGTGCTTACAGCGACTTTCCATCAGTATATCACTTGCTCAATTTCGATGAGTGGATGGAGAGCTATGATTAAAAAAGTACGTGAAAAATAGAGTGAAGTTCAAGTAGACATAACGAGAAGTTCAAGTTCTTCATGCGGTGCATTTTTGAAGAATCTGCTTCGCGATAAAGGCAGAACGAATGATCATGTCATTTTCAAAATTACTTGAAAACGTCTAGGAATCAGAGAAAACCATCAACTTGAAGAAGTTTCCCATTTTCCGTAGCTTTTCAATGGTATATTATTTGCCCCATTTGGATAAAGTTTCTAGAAACTACGGCAAAAATACTTTTTTAGCTATTTTCAAAATTGACTTAAAACCGTAAAGAACTGGGAGAAACAATATATATCAAAAAGTTTCGCATTTGTTCAAGCTTTCCAACGTTATATCATTTGCTGCATTCGGATGTACGGTTAAAAAATTAGCTCAAAAAAGAACTCGGTGGAACTTGTACAATTTTCTAAATTATTTTTAAACCGTTCAAAATTAGAAAACAAATTCAATATGAAAAAGTAGCGCATTTTTATAATCTTTCCAACGCCATATCATTTGCCTCAATTGTATTATCTATTTAGAAGTGACATTGAAAATATGAACTCGACTATTCGGTTTGCGAATTTTACGATTTTCCAAATTACTCTTTAACCATAGGGAATTAGAGAAAACTTTCAACATGTGGAAGGAGTGGTTTTGCAGTAGCTTTCCAATGCATATTATTTTCCTCATTCCGATAAACGGTTTAGAAATGGATCGAAAATACGATTCACGTTTTTTGGATGAAGAAAAATCGGTTTTCAAAACTGCTATTAAACCGCGTATATTTTGCCAAAAATTTAACTTGGGTCATGATACTAGTGTCCATTGCTTTCCAACGGTATATCGCAAGCCCCATTTGGGCAATGTTTGCGGAAGTTCAACCTGGCACTCGGGGAAGTTCAGGTCGAACAACTCAGGCAGTAAAATTGCAAACAGATGCATGTTCATCACGACCCGAGAGCAAATTCGCCAATGAGCGAGATTCCTACTTAAAACGGGCATTTAGTTGCTAAAAACTATTTGCAGGTTACACTTACATCACATAGAACATGACTGATCAGAATAATTTGCACGGGGAGACACGGTTGCGAAGATTGCCCGAAGGTCGGGTTCCTACAAAGAGAAGATCGAGTAGTGTAACTCAGGAAGTTCAGCTTGTGATCAGAATAATATTCTGGTCCCATGGATGGAGGGGTGGCAGCCAGGAGGCGCCTCAAGGGTGGCCGACACCCTTGGGCTCCTGCCCTCTAGCGCCCCCTTCCTTGTATGCCTGCGGGGGGAAGGCAGGAGGAGGTGGCGCCCCTCCTCGTTTCCTTCCCCCTAGGTGGAGGGAAGGAAAGAGGGGCTAGCCCTCCCCCTCCTTTCCTTCCTCCTAGGTGGAGGGAAGGAAAGAGGGGCTAGCCCTCCCCCCTTTCCATCCTTAGGGCCGGCGGCCAAGGGAAGGGGCACGTCAGCCCCTTGTGGGCTGGTGTGTCCCCCCCCCCTTGGCTCATAAGGCCCATCAACCTCCTGGAGCTTTCTGGAACCCCTTTCGGTGATCCGACGACTACCCGATATGCTCTGAAACCTTTCCGGTGCCCAAATAGCATCGTCCTCTATATCAATATTCACCTCCGGACCATTCCGGAGCTCCTCGTCATGTCCGTGAAATCATCCGTGACTCCGAACAACATTAGGTCACCAAATCACATAACTCATATAATACAATATCGTCAATGAACGTTAAGCGTGCAGATCCTACGGGTTCGAGAACTATGTAGACATGACCGAGACACCTCTCCGGCCAATAACCAGTAGTGGAACCTGGATGGCCATATTGGTTCCTACATATTCTATGAAGATCTTTATCGGTCAAACCTTATGACAACATACATAATTCCCTTTGTCTGTGGGTATGTTACTTGCCCGAGATTCGATCGTTGGTATCTTCATAGCTAGTTCAATCTCATTACTGGCAAGTCTCTTTACTCGTTTCATAATACATCATCTTGTAACTAACTCCTTAGTCATTTTGCTTGCAATCTTCTTGTGATGTGTATTACCGAGAGGGCCCGAAGATACCTCTCCGATACACGGAGTGACAAATCCTAATCTCGATTCATGCCAACTCAATAGACACCTTCGGAGATACCTATAGAGCATCTTTATGATCACCCAGTTACGTTGTGATGTTTGATAGCATACAAGGTATTCCTTTGGTATCCGGGAGTTGCATGATCTCATATTCGAAGGAATATGTATTTGACATTAAGAAAGCAATAGCAATAAACTGAACAATCATATGCTAAGCTAACGGATGAGTCTTGTCCATTAGATCATTCTCCTAATGATGTGATTCCATTATCAAGTGACAACACATGTCTTTGGTTAGGAAACCTTAACCATCTTTGATCAACGAGCTAGTCTACTAGAGGCTTACTAGGGACACAGTATGTTGGGAAACATAGTAATTTCAAAAAAAATCCTATGCACACGCAAGATCATGGTGATGCATAGCAAGGAGAGGGGAGAGTGTTGTCTACGTACCCTCATAGACCGAAAGCGGAAGCGTTAGCACAACGTGGTTGATGTAGTCGTACGTCTTCACGATCCGACCGATCAAGTACCGAATGTATGGCACCTACGAGTTCAGCACACGTTCAGCTCGATGACGTCCCACGAACTCTGATCCAGCAGAGCTTTGCGGGAGAGTTCCGTCAGCACGACGGCGTGATGACGGTGTTGATGATGCTACCGACGCAGGGCTTCGCCTAAGAACCGCTACGATATTACCGAGGTGGAATATAGTGGAGGGGGGCACCGCACATGGCTAAGAGATCAATGATCAATTGTTGTGTCTAGAGGTGCCCCTGCCCCCGTATATAAAGGATCAAGGGGAAGGGGCGGCCGGCTAGGAGTCCTACTCCCACCGGGAGTAGGACTCCCTCCTTTCCTAGTTGGAGTAGGAGGGGGAAGGAAGGGAGAGAGGAGAGGAAGGAAGGGGGGGCGCCGCCCCCCCCCCCCTCCTTGTCCTATTCGGACTAGAGGAGGAGGGGCGCGCGGCCTGCCCTGGTCACCCCTCCTCTTCTCCATTTAGGGCCCATGAGGCCCATTAAACCCCCCGAGGGGTTCCGGTAACCCCCCGGTACTCCGGTACATGTCCGAAACTCCCCGAAACACTTCTAGTGTCCAAACGTAGTCATCCAATATATCAATATTTATGTCTTGACCATTTCGAGGCTCCTCATAATGTCCATGATCATATCCGGGACTCCGAACTACCTTCGGTACATCAAAACACAAAAACTCATAATATCGATCGTCACCGAACTTTAAACGTGCGGACCCTATGGGTTCGAGAACTATGTAGACATGACCGAGACACGTCTCCGGTCAATAACCAATAGCGGAACCTGGATGCTCATATTGGCTCCTACATATTCTATGAAGATCTTTATCGGTCAAACCACATAACAACATACGTTATTCCTTTTGTCATTGGTATGTTACTTGCCCGAGATTCGATCGTCGGTATCTCAATACCTAGTTCAATCTCGTCAGCGGCAAGTCTCTTTACTCGTTACGCAATGCATCATCCCACAACTAACTTATTAGCTACATTGCTTTCAAGGCTTATAGTGATGTGCATTACCGAGAGGGCCGAGAGATACCTCTCCGACAATCGGAGTGACAAATCCTAATCTCGAAATACGCCAACTCAACATGTTCCTTTTGAGTAACCTGTAGAGCTCCTTTATAATCACCCAGTTACGTTGTGACATTTGGTAGCACACAAAGTGTTCCTCCGGTGAACGGGAATTGCATAATCTCATAGTCACAGGAACATGTACAAGTCATAAAGAAAGCAATAGCAACATACTAAATGATCAAGTGCTAAGCTAACGGAATGGGTCAAGTCAATCACATCATTCTCCTAATGATGTGATCCCGTTAATCAAATGACAACTCATGTCTATGGCTAAGAAACACAACCATCTTTGATCAACGAGCTAGTCAAGTAGAGGCATACTAGTGACACTATGTTTGTCTATGTATTCACACATGTATTATGTTTCCGGTTAATACAATTCTAGCATGAATAATAAACATTTATCATGATACAAGGAAATAAATAATAACTTTATTATTGCCTCTAGGGCATATTTCCTTCAGTCTCCCACTTGCACTAGAGTCAATAATCTAAATTACACAGTAATGATTCTAACACCCATGGAGCCTTGGTGCTGATCATGTTTTGCTCGTGGAAGAGGCTTAGTCAATAGGTCTGCAACATTCAGGTCCGTATGTATCTTGCAAATTTCTATGTCTCCCACCTGGACTTGGTCCCGGATGGAATTGAAGCGTCTCTTGATGTGCTTGGTTCTCTTGTGAAATCTGGATTCCTTTGCCAAGGCAATTGCACCAGTACACACAAGATTTTCATTAGACCTGATGCACTAGGTATGACACCTAGATCGGATATGAACTCCTTCATCAAGACTCCTTCATTTGCTGCTTCTGATGCAGCTATGTACTCTGCTTCACATGTAGATCCCGCCACGACTTGTTTAGAACTGCACCAACTGACAGCTCCACCGTTTAATATAAACACGTATCCGGTTTGCGATTTAGAATCGTCCGGATCAGTGTCAAAGCTTGCATCGACGTAACCATTTACGACTAGCTCTTTGTCACCTCCATAAACGAGAAATGTATCCTTAGTCCTTTTCAGGTATTTCAGGATATTCTTGACCGCTGTCCAGTGATCCACTCCTGGATTACTTTGGTACCTCCCTGCTAAGCTTATTTCTAAGCACATATCAGGTCTGGTACACAACATTACATACATGATAGAGCCTATGGCTGAAGCATAGGTAACATTTTTCATTTTCTCCCTATCTTCTGCAGTGGTCGGGCATTGAGTCTGACTCAATTTCACACCTTGTAATACAGGCAAGAACAATTTCTTTGCTTGATCCATTTTGAACTTTTTCAAAACTTTATCAAGGTATGTGCTTTGTGAAAGTCCAATTAAGCGTCTTGATCTATCTCTATAGATCTTGATGCCCAATATATAAGCAACTTCACCGAGGTCTTTCATTGAAAAACTTGTATTCAAGTATCCTTTTATGCTATCCAAAAATTCTATATCATTTCCAATCAACAATATGTCGTCTACATATAATATCAGAAATGCTACAGAGCTCCCTCTCACTTTCTTGTAAATACAGGCTTCTCCAAAAGTCTGTATAAAACCATATGCTTTGACCACACTATCAAAGCATTTATTCCAACTTCGAGAGGCTTGCACCAGTCCATATGGATCGCTGGAGCTTGCACACTTTGTTAGCACCTTTTGGATCGACAAAACCTTTTTGTTGCATCATATATAACTCTTCTTCTAGAAATCCATTCAGGAATGTAGTTTTGACATCCATTTTCCATATTTCATAATCATAAAATGCGGCAATTGCTAACATGATTCGAGCAGACTTAAGCATCGCTACGGGTGAGAATGTCTTATCGTAGTCTACCCCTTGAACTTGTCGAAAACCTTTCGCAACAAGTCGAGCTTTGTAGACTGTAACATTACCATCAGCGTCAGTCTTCTTCTTGAAGATCAATTTATTCCCGATGGCTTGTCGATCATCAGGCAAGTCAACCAAAGTCCATACTTTGTTCTCATACATGGATCCCATCTCAGATTTCATGGCCTCAAGCCATTTTGCGGAATCTGGGCTCATCATCGCTTCCTCATAGTTCGTAGGTTCGCCATGGTCAAGTAACATGACCTCCAGAATAGGATTACTGTACCACTCTGGTGCGGATCTTACTCTGATTGAGCTATGAGGTTTGGCAGTAACTTGATCTGAAGTTTCATGATCAATATCATTAGCTTCCTCACTAATTGGTGTAGGCGTCATAGGAACCAGTTTCTGTGATGAACTACTTTCCAATAAGGGAGCAGATATAGTTACCTCATCAAGTTCTACTTTCCTCCCACTCACTTCCTTCGAGAGAAACTCCTTCTCTAGAAAGAATCCAAATTTAGCAACAAAAGTCTTGCCTTCAGATCTGTGATAGAAGATGTACCCAATAGTCTCCTTTGGGTATCCTATGAAGACACATTTCTCCGATTTGGGTTCGAGCTTATCAGGTTGAAGTTTTTTTTCACATAAGCATCGCAGCCCCAAACTTTAAGAAACGACAACTTTGGTTTCTTGCCAAACCATAGTTCATAAGGCGTCGTCTCAACGGATTTTGATGGTGCCCTATTTAACGTGAATGCAGCCGTCTCTAAAGCATAACCCCAAAACGATAGCGGTAAATCAGTAAGAGACATCATATATCGCACCATATCTAGTAAAGTATGATTACGACGTTCAGACACACCATTACGTTGTGATGTACCGGGTGGCATGAGTTGCGAAACTATTCTGCATTGTTTCAAATGTAGACCAAACTCGTAACTCAAATATTCTCCTCCACGATAAGATCGTAGAAACTTAAATTTCTTGTTACGATGATTTTCCACTTCACTCTGAAATTCTTTGAACTTTTCAAATGTTTCAGACTTATGTTTCATTAAGTAGATATACCCATATCTGCTTAAATCATCAGTGAAGGTGAGAAAATAACGATACCCGCCGCGAGCCTCAATATTCATTGGACCACATACATCAGTATGTATGATTTCCAATAAATCTGTTGCTCGCTCCATACTTCCGGAGAACGGTGTTTTTAGTCATCTTGCCCATGAGGCACGGTTCGCAAGTACTAAGTGATTCATAATCAAGTGATTCCAAAAGTCCATCAGTATGGAGTTTCTTCATGCGCTTTACACCAATATGACCCAAACGGCAGTGCCACAAATAAGTTGCACTATCATTATCAACTCTGCATCTTTTGGCTTCAACATTATGAATATGTGTATCACTACTATCGAGATTCAATAAAAATAGACCACTCTTTAAGGGTGCATGACCATAAAAGATATTACTCACATAAATAGAACAACCATTATTCTCTGATTTAAATGAATAACTGTCTCGCATCAAACAAGATCCAGATATAATGTTCATGCTCAATGCTGGCACCAAATAACAATTATTCAGGTCTAAAACTAATCCCAAAGGTAGTTGTAGAGGTAGCGTGTCGACCGCGATCACATCGACTTTGGAACCATTTCCCACGCGCATCGTCACCTCGTCCTTAGCCAATCTTCGCTTAATCTGTAGTCCCTGTTTCGAGTTGCAAATATTAGCAACAGAACCAGTATCAAATACCCAGGTGCTACTGCGAGCATTAGTAAGGTACACATCAATAACATGTATATCACATATACCTTTGTTCACCTTGCCATCCTTCTTATTTCAAATACTTGGGGCAGTTCCACTTCCAGTGACCAGTCTGCTTGCAGTAGAAGCACTCAGTCTCAGGCTTAGGTCTAGACTTCGGTTTCTTCTCTTGAGCAGCAACTTGTTTGCCGTTCTTCTTGAAGTTCCCCTTCATCTTCCCTTTACCCTTTTTCTTGAAACTGGTGGTCTTGTTGACCATCAACACTTGATGCTCCTTTTTGATTTCTACCTCCGCAGCCTTTAGCATTGCGAAGAGCTCGGGAATAGTCTTGTTCATCCCTTGCATATTATAGTTCATCCCGAAGCTCGTGTAGCTTGGTGGCAGTGATTGCAGAATTCTGTTAATGACACTATCATCAGGAAGATTAACTCCCAGTTGAATCAAGTGATTATTATACCCAGACATTTTGAGTATATGTTCACTGACATAACCATTCTCCTCCATCTTGCAGCTATAGAACTTACTGGAGACTTCATGTCTTTCAATCCGGGCATTTGCTTGAAATATTAACTTCAACTCCTGGAACATCTCATATGCTCCATGACATTCAAAACGTCGTTGAAGTCCCGGTTCTAAGCCGTAAAGCATGGCACACTGAACTATCGAGTAGTCATCAACTTTGCTCTGCCAGACGTTCTTAACATCGTCAGTTGCATCTGCGGCAGGCCTGGCACCCAACGGTGCTTCCAGGACGTAATTCTTCTATGCAGCAGTGAGGATAATCCTCAAGTTACGGACCCAGTCCGTGTAATTGCTATCATCATCTTTCAACTTAGCTTTCTCAAGGAACGCATTAAAATTCAACGGAACAACAGGATGAGCCATCTATCTACAACAGACATAGACAAGCAAAAAAAACTATCAGGTACTAAGTTCATGATAAATTAAAGTTCAATTGATCATATTACTTAAGAACTCCCACTTAGATAGACATCCCTATAATCATCTAAGTGATCACGTGATCCAAATCAACTAAACCATGTCCGATCATCACGTGAGATGGAGTAGTTTTCAATGGTGAACATCACGATGTTGATCATATCTACTATATGATTCATGCTCGACCTTTCGGTCTCAGTGTTCCGAGGCTATATGCTAGGCTCGTCAAGTTTAACCTGAGTATTCCGCGTGTGCAACTGTTTTGCACCCATTGTATTTGAACGTAGAGCCTATCACACCCGATCATCATGTGGTGTCTCAGCACGAAGAACTTTCACAACGGTGCATACTCAGGGACAACACTTTTACCTTGAAATTTAGTGAGAGATCATCTTATAATGCTACCGTCAATGAAAGCAAAATAAGATGCATAGAGGATAAACATCACATGCAATCAATATAAGTGATATGATATGGCCATCGTCATCTTGTGCTTGTGATCTCCATCTCCGAAGCACCGTCATGATCACCATCGTCACCGGCGCAACACCTTGATCTCCATCATAGCATCATTTGTCGTCTCGCCAACTATTGCTTCTATGACTATCGCTACCGCTTAGTGATAAAGTAAAGCAATTAGAGGGTGATTGCATTGCATACAATAAAGCGACAACCATATGGCTCCTGCCAGTTGCCGATAACTTGGTTACAAAACATGATCATCTCATACAATAAAATATAGCATCACGTCTTGACCATATCACATCACAACATGCCCTGCAAAAACAAGTTAGACGTCCTCTACTTTGTTGTTGCAAGTTTTACATGGCTGCTACGGGCTGAGCAAGAACCGTTCTTACCTACGCATCAAAACCACAACGATAGTTTGTCAAGTTAGTGTTGTTTTAAACTTCTCAAAGACCGGGTGTAGCCACACTCGGTTCAACTAAAGTTGGAGAAACTGACACCCGCCAACACTAGAAAAAAAAGACACATCCGTGACATTTTGGGCCAAACAAATTTTTTTTTGTCATACATATGACACTTCTATGACGATAATTGTGACAGAACCCGGTATCATCATAGATGTGGTGGGCTCCTACTTCTATGACAAAAAATCATGACAGAAAATGGGCTTTTCGTCCTGGGCGGGCCGGAGACGCAGTTGCATGACATTCTTTGGGCCGTCCATGATGGAAAAAACCGTGGTAGAAGCGAGGGGTAGGAAAATTTTGGGGAGTTGCCGGTTACGGTGGGAGGTCGGGGGCCGAGCGATGCGAGTTTCTCTCGTACATGTACACGCGTGTGTGCGAGGCGTTGGCTCTAACTGAACCCGAGCGAGGCATTGGGCTCTAACTGAACCCGAGCGATTGCACTGCAGGCTATGCATTACTGAACCCGAGCGATCGATCGATGGCTGTTAACTGAACCCGATCGAGCGGTTCCTTCGCTACTGCTGCTAACTGAAGCCGATCGATGCTGCCTCTGGGATGAACAGTGAGTGTTGCAGGGGGGTTTGGATGAACAGTGAGCGGTGGCGTTGCCTCTGGATGAACAGGACCCCGTGGTGTGGAGGGCTGGATGAACAGTAGACGGTGAAGGGGTGGCCGTGGAGGGGTGGTTGAACAGGACCCCGTGGTGTGGAGGGCTAGATGAACAGTAGACGGTGGAGGGGTTCCCATGGAGGGGTGGTTGAATAGTAGCCGGTGGAGAAGCGCGCGGTGGAGGCTGGATGAACAGGAGCCCGTGGAGGCTGGAGGAGGTCGTCGGTAGCCCGTGGAGGCTGGAGGAGGTCGACAGTGGAGATGAACAGTATCCCGTGGAGTCCCGTTTTGCGGTACGCCACACCCCTCCCGATGAACAGGACCCCGTTTCGACCGTAGCGCTCCAACACAAGTCTGTTTCGTCCGTTTTGCGGTACGCCACACCCTCCCGATCAACAGGACCCCTCTTTCAACCGTAGGAGGTCCGTTTCGTCCATTTTGCGGTACGCCACACCCCTCCCGATCAACAGGACCCCCATTCCGAACGTAGGAGGTCCGTTTCCTCCGTTGTGCGGTACGCCAGGCCTCGTTTCCATCGCCTGTTCCGTCCAAGCCGGTTGGCTCCACGCGTTCCGTTGCCTCCCGATGAACACGACGCATTCCGTTGCCTTCCGATGAACACGACGCATTTCGTTGCCTCCCCATGAACACAACGCATTCCGTTCCCTCCCGATGAACACGACGCATTCTGTTGCCTCCCCATGAACATGACGACGATGTTGTTTCTCCGTTCTAACCCAACCATGTACATGAGACCTGGCCGTACGTATGCGCGAGTTGGCATTCGAGACCCTGCCCGTATGTACGTACGTGGCCGTATTTTCTTTCTTGCACCCTGGCCGCTGTACGTACATGTACATGCTACTTGCGCGCCTCTACTACGACACGTGCGCGCCTCTACAATGACCAGTATGTACGTACACGTTCGTGACCAGAATGACAATGCTACATACGCTTCGACCAGGTGGGTCCCGACTGTCAGGCACTTCCTTGCGTGCGAAAATGTAGCTGGTGGGTCCCAACAGTCATAGGGGCGAATCGTTTTTTTTTTGCCCGAACACACTTCCTTTGCGTGCGAAGATGTAG
>NC_057813.1:445506947-445514637 GCF_018294505.1 Triticum aestivum
CAGCAGTCAGGGGGGGAAATCATTTTTTTCCCGGACGCACTTCCTTGCGTACGAAGATGTAGCTGGTGGGTCCCAGCAGTCAGGGGGCAAATCATTTTTTTTTGCCCGTACGCACTTCCTTGCGTGCGAAGATGTAGCTGGTGGGTCCCAGCATTCAGGGGGAATCTTTTTTTCGCGAAATATGGTGGCCCATCCGGTGGATCCCCGCTGTCAGGTGGAGGAATCATTATTTTGCGCGTAATAAGGAGCACTTCCTTGCTGCGGCCGTGGACCCAGCTGTCAGCCTCTCCACGTACAGTCCGCGTCCGATGGAAGTCGTTCCTTGACCATGTTGACCACGCCGCACCGAGAGCACCACGGCGGTGGACGATGGCGAGGCCGAGGAAGGGGACGACTCGGAGTCGGGGAAGACGCAACAGTGGATGCCCACGCGAAGAGGAGTACGAGGGTTCACTGGTTCAGCTGCGGTGTGAGGCTGCTGTCGCCGTAGAATAACATGGGGTGTGGGTGAGTAGAGGGATGGCCTGGCCTGCAGTGGGAGTAGTAGGGGCGGTGAGGCCTCCATGGCATCACAGCTGGCCATGGGAGGAAGGAGCACGCGGCAAGACCGGCGCTGGTTTGGGCGGCTGGAGCAAGAAGACCAGAGGTTGAAGAAGCACTACAATCGTTGGATGAACATCGTACGGTAACAAGAGCTAGAATCGTTCATATTGACTAAGTTGACAAAGCCCTCCGTCCCCGTTAACTTGGTAGGCCCACAAGTCAGCCTGCCAGTATGCTGGGTTCCAGCTGGCAAGGGGAGTATTCATTTTTTTTGTGCATAATAAGGAGGCACTTCCTTGCGTGCGAAGATAGCTGGTGGGTCTGACAAGTCAGCGGGGGGCACATTTTTTTCGCGAAATACAGAGGCCCTTCCGGTGGGTCCCAGATGTCAGGTAGAGGAATCATTATTTTGCGCGTAATAAGGAGGCATTTCCTTGTGTGTGGCCGTGGACCCAGCTGTCAACCTCTCCACGCACAGTCTACTTCCGATGGTGTCGTTCGTTGACCACGCCACATCGAGCGCATCCAAGGTGGTGGACGACGGCGAGGCCCCGAATAGCAACGAGCCGGAGATGGGAAGACGCGGGAGTAGAGTCACAGACGGAGAGGTGTACGAGGGTTAACTGGTTCTAGTGCGGTGTGGTTTGGCAGTCGGTGCAAAAGAACAGGAGGTGTGGAGGAGTGGAGGGATGGCCTGGCCAACGGTGGAGTAGGGCTTCATAGCAAAGCGTGCTAAGCAGAGCTGCTAGCAGCAGGAGGCGGGAGGTGGCCCCGGCGGCGTTGGAGGAAGAAGACGAGAGATTGAAGATGGATGCCGGTCGTTGGATGTAAATCCAATGGCTAACATGTCAGAATCATTTGTTGACTAAATTGACAACGACTTGCGTTGGCTTCGACCTATTGGCCCACATTTCAGCCTCCAAAAATGTGGCACGTATTCAACCCATTTTTTCAAAATTTACAGTCTTTTTTTGCGCGGTAGAATTTATAGTCAATTTGATCTCTTTTTTTGAATTACAGCCATTTGCTGGGCTGGGTGAACAATTAATGTAGCGTCCATGCAGCCCATTTATTTTATTTCCTAAAAAATTACAGGCCATTTGCACTTTCTCGAAATACACGATTTTGCTGGGCTGATTCTAATTATAATGTTGGGTTGGGCCAGCAATGTTATCAAAAAAATAAAAAGGGGCTGAGCATTTTGTTATAAATATTATTACATTCGTTCTTAAATCTTACCAAGCTTTTGTACACAATCACTAGGATTTTCGTGCCAAAACAATCCAGGATTTTATTTGTTAAGAAATTATTTTTATAAGTTAATAAGATGTGGGATATTGTTTTCTTACATATGTAAGTATCTGTTAAATATATGATGACAATAAAAATAATATATAATAACATATAAAATAATTTAAATATATATAATATAGTTAGAAGGGAAACATAAGTTGTACCTGTCGTTCCTATTCTTATATAGAAAAATAGAACAGACCTCTGCGTTTTCTTCAAAAAAATACATAAATTGGCTGCCAAAAATAAAACCTCGGATGGGAGGTCCATAGGCCGGTCGATACATGACGGCCCTAAGAAAATACAAACAGGCCCTCCCATCCGAGGTCATGGGTTGCGCATGTTAAAAATGAAAGCCTAGACGGGGCAGCCCAAAACCACGTCCAACACTTGCCAAAACTTCGTCCCTCGTTTTCTCTGTGTTTCGCACACTCGACATTGTGTGGGCATTTTGACTGTGCATCATATGAAGATGTTCTATGCATGAATGTTGATCAGCATGATGTTAACTGGCTGGTAGTTTCATTTTCGACCATGAATAAAACTTCCAACATGATGTAACCCTGTTTGAAAAGGTCGTGTTAATATAAATGCTCTCCCTCTGAAAGTTGCAGTTTCTTATCTGAAACTGAACTTGCAGTTTCTTATCTGAAACTGAAACTTGCAGTTTCTTCTCGTCTGCACTTTTATACTCCTATGAAACTACATTTTTTAAGTGCTAAAAATAGATCTCTAGAATTCATAAAATTCTTCATATGCTCAATACTGCAAATCTGAAATTCAAAAGACATTCAAAATACACAACACAAAACACAATTCACAACCTGCAAATACTAACAGCCCTAAGCTCCTCCTGACAATTCACAACCTGCCCGACTATTGGGCTGGGGGGTAGCCCACTCCTATTCCTCGGCGGCAGACAGCCGCCCCATGAGACAATGTGAACGGCGAGGGAGACGATGGCGGGGAAGCGTCGTCGGGCCAACTACTTTTCTCCTCTTGCAGTTGGGTTCGGTCGATGAAGACTCCACCGGCTCGCTCTGGCAGGACACCCTCACAAACGGCACCCTATAGATGCTCGATCCTTCAATCTCTGGTGGATGCTCCATCTGGGATCGATACTCCCACCACCGCTCCCTCATGATCGGATTCGGTTAATCTGTTTGCTCCATGGCCCAGAGGAGCAGCTCTATGTACTCCAGCGCGACTCCCTCCGGGAGTATCGCCGCCTTTTCGCTCTGTTGCAGATATTTGGCCATAGATGTCGTCGTCGCCGCTAGTTGGTCCTTGTTGTCAAACCAAGACTGTATCTCCAACATCCTAGCTAGCTTCACTGGGTCGCCGTCTGTGATCCTCACATATCGGTTGTACTCCTCCATCGATCTACTTCTCCATAGCACCTTCACTCGCCGGCGGTGGATTTTGAATGGAAGACACTATAGGAATCTGCTACTTTGCCATCTGCAACGGCGGACGGCAAAGGCATGGATGGCGGATGGCAAAGACCTTTGTCATCAGCCGCGGACGGCAAAAGGTGACGGCAAAGTAGGGGACAGCAAAGAGTTGCATTGCCGTCTGCTTCGGGCAGCTGGCGGCAAAGGGGCCTTTGCCATCAGCAGCGGACAGCAAAGAAGACGGACGGCAATAAATGTGTTGTTACTCCGTTAGGTGGTTAACGGCAGGCCTTTGCCATCTGCTACGGACAGCAAAGCCTTTGCCGTCAGCTGTTGATGGCAAACTGACCAAATTGGTCAGCCTCCCAGGAAGCACAGTTGCCTGCCACGTGGCCTCTTTGCCGTCCGCTGCTGATGGCAAAGAGCCCTTTGCCGTCGGTGGCAGACGGCAAAGAGCCTGCATATTGTCTCTTTTTTCTGTTTTTTTAATCCAACAATTTTCACAGCAAATATATATGACATATATAGATATCTTTCCATATCACATATCCAGCACATAAGTTTCATATCACATATCACATCAGTTTCATCCATACACATTGTTCATACATAAGCAAGTTCCATCCAAACACATTGTTCATACATAAGAAAGTTCCATCCATATACATATTACAATGCAAAGTTTCGTCAAGATAGCAAGTTCTATCATAGCAAGCTAGATACAATGCAAAGTTTCATCAAAGGAAAAGCAAGCACTCCATCATAGCAAGCTAGCTTCCATGAAGTGAATGAAATCTGCAAAATGGTAAATAAGAAAGTTAGAAATAGGTGACTAGAACAAGAAGAAGACTAGAACAAGAAGTATATGTCATTTATGAGCTAACTTAGGTGAAATGGATCATATATGAGCTAACAAAGTTGAAATGGGTTGTTTATGAGCTAACTTAGTTGAAATGGATCATTTATGAGCTAACTTAGTTGAAATGGGTCGTTTATGAGCTAACTTAGGTGAAATGGATCGTTTATGAGCTAACTTAGGTGAAACGGATCGTTTTTTAGCTAACTTAGGTGAAATGGATCATTTATGAGCTTTTATGAGCTAACTTAGTTGAAATGGGTCGTTTATGACCTAACTTAGGTGAAATGGATCATTTAACAGCTAATTTAGGTGAAATGGATCGTTTTTAGCTAACTTAGGTGAAATTGATCGTTTAGGAGCAAATCTAGGTGAAATGGGTCATTTTCGAGCTAACCTACGTGAAATGGGTCATTTTGGAGCTAACCTAGGTGAAATGAATCATTTTGGAGCTAACCTAGGTGAAATGGGTCATTTTAAAGCTAACGTAGGTAAAATGGATCATTTATGAGCTAATCTACTAAAATGGATCATTTTAGAGCTAACTTGGATAAATTGGATCACTTGTAAGCTAACTAAGGTAAAATGAGTCATATTAGAGCTAACTTAGGTAAAATGGATCGTTTATGAGCTAACTAAGTTAATTATGCAATTTTTGACATAAGTAAGCTTATTAAGTCATTTTGAAGGAAAAGAAGCTAACTCTAGGTCATTATGGTAAGCATATTGGAGGAAATAAAGCTAAGTCTAAGTCTAGAGAAACTTACCGTGATCAGGGAGGTGTAGGAGCAGGCTGGCTCGTGCCGGTAGCTGGAGAAGGATCGTGCGATGCGTTTCTGGAGTTAAGTTGCACCAAAGATCATTTCCAATGTCTCGTTAGCATTATGACACTCAAATGTTAAGACTAGCAAGTAATGTCCATTCAAATTAAACTCACCGTGCTCCCAGGAGCAATCACTGGCATCGGCGGAGGGGTCTGACCAGACTTCTCGCACACAGACTGCACATTTGGTTTTCAAAACAGAGTCATACTAGTTAGTAATGAGACTCAAATGTTAAGACTAGCAAGTAATCTGCAGAAGAAACTTACCACAAGGAGCTCATACATGGCCCTTGCCTGCATGTCATTCCGTGCCCTCTCCTCCTCCAACATCTTTGTCGTCCTCTCCTCCAGCTCCCGCTGCCTATTCGCCGCCTCCGCCAGAAGTTTCTCCGTTCTATCTCTCTCACTCTATATAGCAGCCTGCAACACCACTCACATGACCATTTGTAATCATTGATGGAAGTGCACACAATGTAATGGAGAAAGATAGCTGAGTACGTATAACTAACCTTGATGGCGAGTTGGACTGGCCGTTCACGAGGCCTTATCTCAGGAGCGGAGCTCGACTGGCGCGCCTTGATCTCCGGGAGAGTGCTAGGACGACGGATAAGTCCATCTCCCATGGCTATGGAGCCATGGGACCTCCCGCCACCAGATATCATCAGCAACTCTGTATCAATGGGACCCTGGCTCGGGTTAAAGTCCTCCCTTTTCCTCGCCTTCCCCTGATCTCTATATTGCACGAGCTTGTCGTGGGCGGAGATGTTGGTGAAGTTCTTTCGATCATCGAGGTCAGACGCAGAGAATGCCTTGACTTTCTTGTAAGAGCTAGTGTGTGCCATGGCATACAGGTCGTACACCTCTGGCACTTTATCCGCCTTATTGTAGCGTGCCTGAAAGAGAGAAACAAAGTAAATTAGTAATTAAAGGGCTAAAGCTAGCATGATGAATGAATTGCATGAATCATGAAGCAAACCACATACCCAGTTCCGACCGTACTGAAATAAGTTGGAGCTGCCTTGGTGGTGTGGCACACCTTCCATTTGGGCACATTTGTCCTTGGCCTCGTTGTGGGTGGCCCGCCATTCTTTTGAGCACCACCCATCGACCAACACCTCCCAACAATCCATCCAATCCGCACACCATCTCTGAGGGGCCTAAGTTAGCAAATAGAAACTTTAGCGCTACGGCTATGAATTACTAAATGAAGGAATTAAGTACAAGGCCTTAAGAATTACCTTCATGTACTGCTCCTTACTCAAGAACTTATCGCGGCAGTCCCGCTTGGACTTCTTGATACCACGGTCAGCGTAGTAGTCTCGAACAGACTGCACCCGAGCCTCATGCCGTAAGTTCTGAAGTAGGTGCTTGCACTCCTTGTGGATAACATCTGCCACCTCCTCCTCGTATCCCTCCTCACACCTATAGAATGTCTGCAATCAAATGAGACAATATTGATTAGTACAATTAATAACTAGCTAGTTGAAGATTTTTAATTGTGTAAAGGAGAAATTACCCAGAACTTTCTGATCACCATGTCTGCCCTCGTCTTGCACAAGACACCATCGATAATCTCACCCGGCAGGGCCGGGGCAGCCAAGTAGTGCTCCCAACTCAATCCAACCTCGGGAAGCCGACCCTCACCAGGCAACGTGACAAACCCCGGAAAGTTTTGCCGAATCAGAACTCCAAGGACGGAGTTGGGCCGGCGGACACTTTCATGGTGGTCCCAACCCCTGCAGCATGACAAGGCCAACGCATTAGTTATTTGAAGAAATGTGAATGCAGAAGGTACAAAAAGATTAAATGCACTTACCTCTCCCCATCAGGGAAAATCAACCACCTCTGCTTGCGGGTCGCCGGCACGGACGGGAGCCGTGTAGCACCACGCTGGTAGACGTTGCCCCCTCCTCCTCAAAATCAGTCGGCTCCCTGCCATCATCAGCATGGCCACTCGGCTCCCCACCATCATCAGCATGGCCACTCGGCTCCCCGCCATCATCGGCATGGCCACTCGGCTCCCTGCCATCCTTAGGCTGACCCGACCAAGTACCCCATACAGACGTGTGCTCCTCCGGGGTCTCGTGGGCCGGCCCGTCGACCCGAGGCTTGTGGGCCGAAGACCCGTGGACTGGAGGCTCGTGGACCGAAGTCCGTGTAGCCTCCTCCTCAGACGAGCCCACCCTAGCAGTCACGTGCTCGGGTGAAACAACTGGGGGCGGCGGCGAGGAAGGCGCCGTAAGAGTCACCCTACCTCCTCTCCCGCGACCACGTGCTCCACCTCGGCCCTTCTTCTTACCTCGTCCCCTGCTGGGCACCGCGGTCGACGAAGAAGGGCCCGGCGGTGTCGCCATACTGTCCAGCAACGCTCGGTGGAGAGGTGCGTGTGGAATGGAAGACCTCACACTACGCGCCGACGAAGAAGGGGCCTCGGCGCGCTCCCGACCAGCGCCCACCATCTTTCAACACCTGCCATGACAAAGAATAAACGAAATTAGTACAACATGAAAAAAAGTACCGACATGAATAATAATATGTATATCACTTAACTGTATCATCATCAAGTACAACATAAACAACTGCACATTTAAAACTACCCGGTCAACACAATTATATATGATGTTTTTCATAACAAAATCGAAAAATATATGACTAACTAATAATTCACAAATATATGACCCTGTCAGCCTCTGGAAGGCCAAAGAACACCTTTTCGGGAGGTGTCGGGGGTCAGGGTGTCGTGTCGGTGTCGGGGTGCCGTGTCGGGGTCGGGGTCGGGGT
>NC_057813.1:445516148-445606530 GCF_018294505.1 Triticum aestivum
GGCAGGGGGCGGTGGGGCGGCGGGAAGGTGGGGCAACCGGGCGGCGGCGAGTGCTGGGGGCGGCGGCGCGCGTGTGGAGCAGGAGAGAAACAGAGAGAGAGGGTGGGATGGGGCGCGCCGTTAAATATGTTGAATGTTTACCGTCCGCCCTCTTTGTCGTCCGCTTTTTTGCTCTTTGTCGTTTGCTAGCAGACGGCAAAGAGGGGGGACGTTAAGTATTTTTTAAATAGCTCCTTAGTGGGGGCCCCCTCCCTCTTTGCCGTCTGCTAGCGGACGGCAAAGATTCTTTGTCGTCAGCTAGCGAACGGCAAAGAACAGGCTGATGGCAAAGGCTTTCTTTGCCATCAGCCAGTTCTTTGTCGTCTGCTTTCGGGTAGTTGATGGCAAAGAGCTTCTTTGCCGTCTGCTAGCTGACGGCAAAGAGCTGGCAGATGGCAAAGTAGCTGATTCCGGTAGTGAGAGGAGAGGAGCAGCGCTGGTTTTGGATTAGAACGGGAGAGGAGCGATGTTGGTTTTGGACTGGAACAGGAGAGGAGTGATACGTCTCTGTCGTATCTACTTTTCCAAACACTTTTGCCCTTGTTTTGGACTCTAACTTGCATGATTTGAATGGAACTAACCCGGACTGACGTTGTTTTCAGCAGAATTGCCATGGTGTTGTTTTTTGTGCAGAAAATAAAAATTGTCGGAATGACCTGAAACTCCACGGAACACCTTAGTAAAAATAAAGAAAAATCCTCGCAAAAGATGAAGACCAGGGGGCCCACACCCTGTCCACGAGGGTGGGGGCGCCCCCCTTGGGCGCGCCCCCTACCTCGTGGGCCCCCTGGTGGCCCTCCGACGCCAACTCCAACTCCATATATTGGCTTTCGGGGAGAAACAAATCAGAGAGAAGACATCATCGCGTTTTACGATACGGAGCCGCCGCCAAGCCCTAATCTCTCGCGGAAGGGCTGATCTGGAATCTGTTCGGGGCTCCGGAGAGGGGGATTCGTCGCCGTCGTCATCATCAACCATCCTCCATCACCATTTTCATGATGCTCACCGTCATGCGTGAGTAATTGCATCGTAGGCTTGCTGGACGGTGATGGGTTGCATGAGATTTATCATGTAATCGAGTTAGTTTTGTAAGGGTTTGATCCCTAGTATCCATTATGTTCTGAGATTGATGTTGCTATGACTTTGCTATGCTTAATGCTTGTCACTAGGGCCCGAGTGCCATGATTTCAGATCTGAACCTATTATGTTTTCATGAATATATGTGTGTTCTAGATCCTATCTTGCAAGTCTATAGTCACCTACTATGTGTTATGATCCAGCAACCCCGAAGTGACAATAATCGGGACCACTCCCGGTGATGAACATAGTTTGAGGAGTTCATGTATTCACTATGTGCTAATGCTTTGTTCCGGTCCTCTATTAAAAGGAGGCCTTAATATCCCTTAGTTTCCAATAGGACCCCGCTGCCACAAGAGGGTAGGACAAAAGATGTCATGCAAGTTCTTTTCCATAAGCACGTATGACTATATACGAAATACATGCCTACATTACATTGATGAACTGGAGCTAGTTCTGTGTCACCCTATGTTATGACTGTTACATGACGAACCGCATCCGGCATAATTATCCGTCACTAATCCGGTGCCTACGAGTTTTCCATATACTGGTTCTCGCTTATTTACTTTTCTGTTGCTACTGTTATGATCACTACAAAATACCAAAAACATTACTTTTGATGTCTTTACTTTTGTTACCGTTACCACCACTATCATATTACTTTGCTACTAAACACTTTGCTGCAGATACTAAGTTTCCAGGTGTGGTTGAATTGACAACTCAGCTGCTAATACTTGAGAATATTCTTTGGCTCCCCTTGTGTCGAATCAATAAATTTGGGTTGAATACTCTACCCTCAAAAGTTGTTGCAATCCCCTATACTTGTGGGTTATCAAGACCTATTTATGGCGCCGTTGTCGGGGAGCATAGCTCTATTCTTTGAGTCACTTGGGATTTATATCTGCTGGACACTATGAAGAACTTGAAAGATGATCGAACTACTATTTTACCCTCAACTATGAGGGGAGGTAAGGAACTGCCATCTAGCCTTGCACTAGATTCTCCTTCTGTTATGAGTAAGTTTGCGACACTTAAACCTACTACTACTATGAATTCTGATATGTCGCATGTTATTGATGATGCCACTTCTGCTATGCACGATACTTATGATGAAACTACTTCTATGCTTGATACTACTGTGCCACTTGGTGAATTTCTTGATGAGCAAATTGCTAGGTCTAGAGAAAGAGAAATTATTGAACCTGAACACGATGATGTTAGTGATGATGAACCTATGCCTGCTATTCCTGAGGGTTATCTTTTTTATGCTGAATCTTCTGCAGCTATTCTTGCTTGCCAGGATAAACGTGAACTTAAGAGGTTGCTAGTTAAATGGAGTAAAGAATCTTTTAGAGATAGAATGAAACCCGACCCTGCTTTTGCTACTTCACCTATCTGTGTTCCTGATCAGGATTATTATGATTTTTCTGTTGATCCAGATATAATTACTTTGGTTGAATCTGATCCTTTTTATGGCTATGAATCTGAAACTGTTGTGGCACATCTTACTAAGTTAAATGATATAGCTGCCCTGTTTACTAATAATGAGAGATCGCGCTACCTTTATTTAGTCAAAATATTTCCGTTCTCATTAAAGGGTGATGCTAAGATATGGTTTAATTCTCTTGATCCTGGTTGTGTGCTAAGTCCCCAGGATATGATTTATTACTTCTCTGCTAAATATTTCCTTGCTCATAAGAAACAAGTTGCTCTGAGGGAAATATACAACTTTGTGCAAATTGAAGAAGAGAGTCTACCACAAGCTTGGGGGAGGCTTCTCAAGTTACTTAATGCTTTGCCTGATCATCCTCTTAAGAAACCTGAAATATTTGATATCTTTTATAATGGACTAACTGATGCTTCCAGAGATTACCTGGATAGTTGTGCTAGTTCTCTTTTCAGGGAAAGAACACCGGATGACGCTGAAATTCTATTGAATAATATGTTGGCAAATGAAAATAATTGGGCACCTCCTGGGCTACCTCCTGAGCCAATTCCTCAGCCAATTACTGAGCCTATTCCTAAACCAACTCCGAAGAAGAGAGGTGTTCTGTTTCTCAGTCCCGAAGATATGCAAGAGGCAAAGAAATCTATGAAAGAAAAAGGTATTAAAGCTGAAGATGTTAAGAATTTACCTCCTATTGAAGAAATACATGGTCTTAATTTACCGCCTGTTGAAGAAGTATATAATCTCAATTACTTATTTAATGAATAACCTCCCGATATCCCGACACAGGTAGTAAAGGTAAATTCTCTCTATAGATATGATAAAGCTGAAGTCCCTTCTACTAAAATTGCTAGTCAGTGCTTGGATGAGTTTGACGACTTTATGTTTAAACAAGATGACTTTAATGCTTATTTTGGTAGACAATTAAAACAGAATGCCTTTATGATTAAATGCTTGGGTGATTATATGGGTGATATTAGAGGTGAACTTAAACTTGTTAGCAAACATGCTTCTATGGTTACCACTCAAGTAGAACAAGTACTTAAAGCTCAGAAAGAAGTGCTTGATGAAATGAATAGTAAGAAAAATGATTATGCTGTTAGAGTGGCTACTAGAACGGGTAGAATGACTCAGGAACCTTTGTATGCTGAAGGCCACCCTAAGAGAATCGAGCAAGATTCTC
The DNA here is from genome assembly GCF_018294505.1 of Triticum aestivum. Lineage (NCBI taxonomy): Eukaryota > Viridiplantae > Streptophyta > Magnoliopsida > Poales > Poaceae > Triticum > Triticum aestivum. The sequence continues at coordinate 445,519,895 of NC_057813.1, forward strand.
AGAGAAATAATATAGATGTACCTAGTTCTTCTAAGAGGAAGAAAAAGAAAAACGATAGGACTCTGCAAACTTCTAGTGAACCTATTGTTGAACCACCTGAGAATCGAAATGATATCTCTGTTTCTGATGCTGAAACACAATCAGGTGATGGAACATGAACCTAGTAATAATGTTAATGATAATGTTCATGTTGATGCTCAACCTAGTAATGATAATGATGTAGAAGTTGAACCTATTGTTGATCTTGATAACCCACAATCAAAGAATCAATGTTATGATAAAAGAGATTTTGTTGCTAGGAAACATGGTAAAGAAAGGGAACCATGGGTTCAGAAACCCATGCCTTTTCCTTCGAAACCATCCAAGAAAAAGGATGATGAGGATTTTGAGCGCTTTGCTGAAATGATTAGACCCATCTTTTTGCGTATGCGATTAACTGATGTGCTCAAAAGAAATCCTTATGCTAAGTATATGAAGGATATCTTTACTAATAAAAGAAAGATACCTGAAGCTGAAATTTCCACCATGCTTGCTAATTATAATTTTAAGGGTGGAATACCAAAGAAACTTGGAGATCCAGGAGTACCTACTATACCATGCTCCATTAAAAGAAATTATGTTAAAACTGCTTTATGTGATCTTGGAGCCGGTGTCAGTGTTATGCCTCTCTCTTTATATCGTAGACTTGACTTGAATAAGTTGACACCTACTGAAATATCTTTGCAAATGGCTGATAAATCAACTGCTATACCCGTCGGTATTTGTGAGGATGTGCCTGTTGTGGTTGCAAACATTACTATTTTAACGGACTTTGTAATTCTTGATATTCCCGAGGATGATAGTATGTCTATTATTCTTGGAAGACCTTTCCTTAATACTGCAGGGGCTGTTATTGATTGCACCAAAGGCAATGTCACTTTTCATGTTAATGGCAATGAGCACACGGTACATTTTCCGAGGAAACAACCTCAAGTTTATAGTATCAACTCTATTGGAAAAATTCCATCAATTATATTTGGAGGTTTTGAATTTCCTCTCCCTACTGTCAAGAAAAAGTATGATATTCTTATTGTTGGGGATTTTCATATCCCTGTTGAGGTAACTTAGTGTCATTCGAAATTTCTCCGGTTTCATGATTATTCGGAATGAGTTTGTTAACAATACTTGATCAACCTTGTTAGTGGGTTCATTTTGATGATCACGAGATGGATGAAACTAGAAGCACAACCTTCTGTACCCTCTTTATATTTTCTGTTATTTAGTAGAAATAAAGTAAAATAGTATTTTTCTGTCTGTCTCCTAACTTATCTGTGCAATATAAAAATATCCCGAAAATAAAAGTCCTCAGAATGCCATGCCAATTTAATATGGTTTTTTTGGGAATATTTGAGGATTTACTGTGCAAAAATTACCGCAGGGGGAGCTGCCACCTGGCCACGAGGGTGGAGGGCGCGCCCTACCCCCCTGGGCGCGCCCCCTGCCTCGTGGGCCCATGGTGGCCCTCCTCCCCTTATTCCTGCACCGATCTTCTTCCTCTGTCTCACACAAACACGAAAAACCAACTCAAGCACGAGTTCCAGCCCCCGTTGCTGTGATTTTCGATCTCCTTGCTCAAAGCACCTCTTGCAAAACTGCTTGGGGAGATTGTTCCTTGGTATGTGACTCCTCCACTGGTCCAATTAGGTTTTGTTCTAGTGCTTTATTCATTGAAAATTTGTGCTGCATAGGTGACTAGGCTCTTGAGCTTGCATGTCAAATTTATATGGTTCCAAGTAGTTCCAATGCTTTATATAGGCTCTAGGCACTTGTGGGAGTTGTTACTATCAATTTTATTGAAGTTGGTTCACTTTTATTTGAAGTTACTAAAAATTTCAGATTGTTTCAGAAATAATGAAGAAATTTTTGAGGGGCTCGTCGAGCCGAAGCTCTAAGGAAAAACAAAAGGAAGAAGAGGAGAAGCCCAAATTCAATTTGCCCCGCACCGCGGAGGTTCGGCCGTGTGAATGGCCCTCCGATGACTTATTAAGGAGAGCCGGGATTTATGAGGATTTCTATTTATTGATTGAGAATGCCGGCCTCACCAACTTCCTCCACGACCAACGTCATCAGTATCTCTTACTCACAAATACTTTTGTGCAAAACTTCTACTTTTTCCCTAAGAAATCACCTCCAACAGTAGAGTTTCATTTATATGACGTTGTTAAAGAGATGACGTTAGCTGAATTCTGCAAGGTTTGCAGAATACCCTTTGAGGGCACCTTAGATGAACCCCACCGTAACGAAGTAGAAGCTTTTATTAACACTATCACGGTGGGAGAAACCAGGAAGGTTTTTGACACGAGGATCACTAGCATACATTATCCTGTTTGACCTACTTGGCCTTATTTGCTAGTCGTTGCTTGATTGGATGCGGGAACTGTGGGAACCTTAGTATTCCTGATATTATTATTTTGCTCCATGTTTTAAACCGCAATAACTCTGTTACTATGGGTGGAATTGTTGCTAGATGGTTAAGTCCGAACCGTACTAAGGGCCCCATCTTTGGAGGCATTTATGCTTCACGCCTAGCTGAACATTTTGAAATACCTATTAGGCATGAAGAGAAAGAAGAAACAGCGCTGCCCCGTGCTTATTTAGATTATAAGAGTATGATAGCGCACGATTTTCTTGTTAAGAGTCACGATGGGGAGCTCAAATATAAATTATACTTTGATAAACATCACCCTGAGACTATTACTTTGCCTTCTCCTTCTTTGTTTAACTTGTTTCCAGAACCTCATATCGTTCCGTGGTCGGCTGTTCAAGCCTATCGGAACCCTGCACCAGCCCCGGAGCCGGAGCCACAAGATGAGCCTCCACGACTATCTGTTTATTCTTGGGATCCAGAGGAGGCTGCCAGCCAGTGGCAGTCAGAGTCTTCTTCGTCACACTACGACCCCAGCTACACCTACGGGTATCCGCCAGGCCATCCCTGGCAATGGACCAACTTAGGCCAAAAGCCTAAGCTTGGGGGAGTACGTATTTCCCACCGACATTACATTCATGTTCACACACACACTCATTGCTAGATGTCGGTACTCATACTCTTTCACTGTAATATCCATGCTAGTTTAAATTTCTTTTTTCTGCTTTCTTCTTGTGTGTTTAAAAAACCTTAAGAAAAACCAAAAAAATTAGTTAGTCTACTTCCCATGCTTGTAGTAGAATTAAAAAGAAAACCCAAAAATAGCCCGTTCTTCTTTTACTTGTTGGGAGCTTTCCCGTGTAAATAGTTTTTATTTCTTTTCTTTGGGTGTCGAGAAGACTATATTGAAAATGCTTAGTGGCTCTTATTTGCATGATTGTTTATTTAACTTAGAGCCCATATTACTTGTCTTCTCTCTTGAGTTGAATGCTTGCAGATTCCAGCTTAGTCCAATGCACGTGCACTCTTATTATTATACACACCGTTCGGTCATGCAAGTGAAAGGCAATGATGATGATATATGATGGACTTATTGGGAAGAGAAAAGCTGGTATGAACTCGACCTCTTTTGTTTTTGTAAATATGATGATTCATCGTTCTTGATTCAGCTATTATGAAGTAAACATATTTGCAATGACATTAAGAGATTATAGTTTCTTGTGCCATGCTTGATTAGCTATGAGTTATAATGGTTTACCTTGCGTGCCAACATGCTATTAGAATGATTATGATGTGGTATGATGGGATGGTATCCTCCTTTAAATGGATTGAGTGACTCGACTTGGCACATGTTCACGCATGTAGTTGAATCAAATCAACATAGCCTTCATGATATTTATGTTCATGGTGGATTATATCCTACTCATGCTTGTACTCAGTGTGAATTAATTTTAATGCATGTTTACGACTGTTGTCGCTCTCTCAGTTGGTCGCTTCCCAGTCTTTTGCTAGCCTTCACCTGTACTAAGCAGGAATATTGCTCGTGCATCCAAACTCCTTAAACCCCAAAGTTATTCCATATGAGTCCACTATACCTTCCTATATGCGGTATTTACCTGCCGTTCCAAGTAAATTTGTATGTGCCAAACTCTAAACCTTCAAATAAACATTCTGTTTTGCATGCTCGAATAGCTCATATGTTAACTAGAGCTGCCCTTATCTTCCGTGTTAGGTGGGTTATTCTCAAGAGGAGTGGACTCTGCTCCTCATTCACGAGAAAATGGCTGATATCCGGGATGCCCAGTCACATGCTTCGTGCAAACTAAATCAAAATAACTGCAAACAAAACTCCCCTTGGGACCCATTGAATGTTGGAGGCACTCGTTGTTTCGAGCAAGCCATGGATTGATGCTTGTGGAGGAAGGGGAATATAAACTTTACCATTTTGTTTGGGAACCGCCTATAATCTGTTTAGCATGGAAGATATCATTGTCTTTTAGTTGTTATGTTGACAATGAAAGTATGCCGCTCAAAATATAATTTATCTCTATTTCAAAACCGAGCTCTGGCACCTCTACAAATCCCTGCTTCCCTCTACGAAGGGCCTATCCATTTACTTTTATGTTGAGTCATCACCCTTCTTATTAAAAAGCACCCGCTGGAGAGCACACTGTCGTTTGCATTCATTATTATTAGTTTATATTGGGTATGACTTGACTGGATCTCTTTTACCATGAATTACAATGTTTAGTCAGTCCTTGATCTTTAAAGGTGCTCTGCATTTATGTTTTGCGGTCTCAGAAAGGCTAGCGAGATACCATTTTGTTATATCATGTTATGATTATTTTGAGAAAGTGTTGTCATCCGAGTTTTATTATTATGGCTCGCTAGCTGATTATGCTATTGATATGAGTAATTGTGAGACCTACGTGTTATTGTGAGTATGGTTAGTTCATAATAATTGCTGAAACTTGAATGATGGTTTTTCATGTTTACAACAACAAGAGCAAATAGAGTTTGTAAAAGTTTTTCTTTTTCTCTTTCAGTTTGTCAACTGAATTGCTTGAGGACAAGCAAGGGTTTAAGCTTGGGGGAGTTGATACGTCTCCGTCGTATCTACTTTTCCAAACACTTTTGCCCTTGTTTTGGACTCTAACTTGTATGATTTGAATGGAACTAACCCAGACTGACGCTGTTTTCAGCAGAATTGCCATGGTCTTGTTTTTTGTGCATAAAATAAAAATTCTCGGAATGACCTAAAACTCCACGGAACACCTTAGAAAAAATAAAGAGAAATCCTCGCAAAAGATGAAGACCAGGGGGGCCACACCCTGTCCACGAGGGTGGGGGCGCCCCCCTGGGTGCGCCCCCCTACCTTGTGGGGCCCCTGGTGGCCCTCCGATGCCAACTCCAACTCCATATATTGGCTTTCGGGGAGAAAAAAAATCAGAGAGAAGACATCATCGCGTTTTACGATACGGAGCCGCCGCCAAGCCCTAATCTCTCTCGGGAGGGCTGATCTGAAGTCTGTTCGGGGCTCCGGAGTCATCATCATCAACCATCCTCCATCACCAATTTCATGATGCTCACCGCCGTGTGTGAGTAATTGCATCGTAGGCTTGCTGGACGGTGATGGGTTGGATGAGATTTATCATGTAATCGAGTTAGTTTCGTTAGGGTTTGATCCCTAGTATCCATTATGTTCTGGATTGATGTTACTATGACTTTGATATGCTTAATGCTTGTCACTAGGGCCCGAGTGCCATGATTTCAGATCTGAACCTATTATGTTTTCATGAATATATGTGTGTTCTAGATCCTATCTTGCAAGTCTATAGTCACCTACTATGTGTTATGATCCGGCAACCCCGAAGTGACAATAATCGGGACCACTCCCGGTGATGACCATAGTTTGAGGAGTTCATGTATTCACTATGTGCTAATGCTTTGTTCCGGTCCTCTATTAAAAGGAGGCCTTAATATCCCTTAGTTTCCAATAGGACCCCGCTGCCACGGGAGGGTAGGACAAAAGATGTCATGGAAGTTCTTTTCCATAAGCATGTATGACTATATATGAAATACATGCCTACATTACATTGATGAACTGGAGCTAGTTCTGTGTCACCCTATGTTATGACTGTTAGAAGACGAACCGCATCCGGCATAATTATCCATCACTAATCCGGTGCCTACTAGTTTTCCATATACTGTTCTCGATTATTTACTTTTCCGTTGCTACTGTTACAATCACTACAAAATACCAAAAACATTACTTTTGTTGTCCTTACTTTTGTTACCGTTACCACCACTATCATATTACTTTGCTACTAAACACTTTGCTGCGGATACTAAGTTTCCAGGTGTGGTTGAATTGACAACTCGGCTGCTAATACTTGAGAAAATTCTTTGGCTCCCCTTGTTTCGAATCAATAAATTTGGGTTGAATACTCTACCCTTGAAAACTGTTGCGATCCCCTATACTTGTGGGTTATCAAGGAGGGGCTGTGGTTTTGAAATGGAAGAGGAGAGGAGCGGCGCTAGATTTAGATTAGAACAGGAGAGGAGCGGCGGTGGTTTAAGAGGAGAAGAGCGGAAGAGTGGCGCTGGTCTTGGAAGTATTTTTTTGTTGTTTTGCGTATTTTGGGTCAAAGTTTGACCATGTAGTGTATTTGACAAGCAAAATGTGAATGCATGTCACCAAAAATTGTATCGGTTGGTTCATATCTAGATGTACTTTCAAATTATATTATTTTTGCATGGTATAACATATATTTTATGTGTGAAAATCATGGTCAATTATGACCCAGAATAAAAGGGAGACTAGTTAATGTGGGGTCGCTTTCTTAATTGAAGGGTAAATTGATTTTGATTTTGATCCAGTCACAGCGCGTCGGCCCTCTCGCCCAATCCTAAATCGCTGTCGCACGCTCCTCTCCCTCTTATCCATTGCAAAACCACCTCCTCTCCTCTGCATCATCTCCATTCCAAAACCACCATCTCGCCTCTCCCTCTTCTGATCTTCTCCATTGCAAAACCACCTCCTATCCTCTCCATCATCTCCATTCCAGAACCACCTCCTCTCCTCTCCATCATCTCCATTCCAAAACCACCGTCTCGCCTCTCCCTCTTCTGATCTTCTCCATTGCAAAACCACCTCCTCTCCTCTCCATCATCTCCATTCCAAAACCACTGTCTCGCCTCTCCCTCTTCTCTATTGCAAGACCACCGTCTCTCCTCCCATCTTCCAAAGCTAGCACCGGACCACTCAGAAGGACATCTATGGAGAGGATGCAGCAGCAAATTAGGCAGATCGTCGGCGGCGACCAGGCAAAGTTAGCCAGGTTGAAGGAGATCCTTAGTTGGTTTGACAATGAGTGGGAGATTTTGAGGACAGTGCGGGCCATGTGGCAATGTATGCGAAAGAGCAAGATGGCGGCGATGAGGGCGGCGATGTACATGTACTCCTCGGCGGCAGTCATGCCGCAGTCCTCCGAGTTCATCGAGTATCTCCTATGGGCGATGGAGCAGACAGATTCGCCTCAGGCGACAGTCAGGTGGAGGTGGTGGGCATACAGGTCGAAGGTCGAGCACCCAGAGGGTAACGAATTGATCGAGTATGGTGTGCCGTTCGTGAGGGTGCAGAGCCAGCCGGAGCCATAGGAGTATTCGTTCTCCCACCACAAGAGGAGGCCGGATGGCGCGACATCACTTCCCCGCCGTTCTCCATGGTTCCCTCGACGCTCGCCTCATTTAAACGGTGGCGGTAGGGTTTAAGGTAAGCTTCGAACTAACCTAATCTTCCACCTGCTCATGCTTACAATTAGGGTGACAGCTAATGAAAATCATGCTTACAATCAGTCTCCGAGTACTATGCTAATCACCCTAAAATAGCTCTGGACCTTTGGGTCAAAGTTGTGACACAGTGTACAAATAAAGATAAATAGATTGGTGCTTCTTTCAGAAAAGAGTACTCCCTAGAAAACTGCCAATATAAGCTACTAGTATTTGGTTAGAGGATTTGCTGCCGAGAAATATCCGTCCACAGAGAGCGCCACACATCCCACTGGTGGTGGTGGATGCCAATGTGTGCATGCAGCATGGTTGGTGTCGGTAATTTTTACTTGGCACACCTTGCACTCTGCATATATGCCGGTTCCATACGTACATTTGTGCAGTTCCACCAAAATGCAACTGAATAACCCTGTTTGCACAGATAATGAAAAAGCGTGATTACATTATAGTGGCACTAGTTGATGAAACACACAAAATAAATAGAAGAAATATTGTGATAGTATCATAGTATGCCATGCTACGAGGGCGAGATGGGCCCTGCGATGCCTCATACGGTACGCCTCATACTGGACATCGTCCCAAGTCTCCCAGATACACCTTCTGCTAGTGATGAACATCAGTGTACAGCGGTAGTACAAGGAGGCGCCTTGAGACATTCAAATCTCTATTTTTGTACATATCAACTAAAATTAAGCACCCCAGTTTGCAGAAACGCTTAAACATTAACAATGGGACTAGTTGATGAAACATACTTTAACAAAGAGAAGCACTTTCTTTATCTACATTGGAAATGAAATGATAGAGATGACACTCGCTCTATTTTAACTGTATTATTACTTCATTTTATCAGTGACACTAGGGTCGAGCAGGTGGCAAACGAGGTGTACTGTGCGTCGCAAGGATGGAGGCCGGGGGTGCTTAGACTGGGATGCTGAAGCTGGCTCTTTCAGTCACCAACATGGATGATTCAATTCATGGGACCCTTTGGTGCAGTTCACCTAAAATGAAGCAATGTCCCGTGAGCTAGCAGCTTCTTCTTCAATTTTTTTTAAGAAAAGGGCTCCAGCCCTGGTTCCATTTCCATCAGAAAACGAAACCCACAGAGCTTCTTCTTCATTAGTTGCAATAAAATTGAGCAACATCAAGGCTGGTTGTGAAGCTCCTGGAATGCTCAACTATAATTTGGATATCATTTGTGCGGTTCAACTAAGATCGAGCGTGAAATGTATATCTCTGTTTGCACAAAAAAGGTGGAAAGGAGGGTGACTAACAAGTAATGAAACATGCATCAAATGAAAAGAAGCATGTTCCTTATCTAAATGGCAATCCTACAAGGATAGTAGCAATTTCTAAAGCAGTGGCATTGCTAGATATTAGTGTGGGCATTAGGATTAACTATTACAAGCGTTAAATACGACATTACTTTGGGCACGGGAGAGTAGGCGGACCAGGACAGTTGCATTTCTAACGAAAAGAACCAACTTATCTTAATGGGAAATTTTAGAGGACATGTAAAGAAGTGCCATTGATTCATATTACTGGAGGCATTACATTGAAAACAACATTGGTTTAACGTGTCCTTACTTTTAACAGTGCGACTGCTACATTTTACCAGTGGCATTACATAAGAGTGGCTCGGGGCAACAAACATCAGAACATGATATCTAGGTTGGTCCCATTTTTGTTCGGTATAGCCACCTTATACTATGTGAGGCTAGCAAATCTAGTGCTTGACTTACTCTATTGACTTGTCCCCCACTCCCCACTTTCTTTCCTTTTTCAACCAATAGACCGGGTTTATATTGAGTTTGTACTGTGTTTCCCTTTATTTCCCTGTTAGACCTAGAGACCAGTTGGATAGCCAGTCTCTGCTACTTTTTGCCCCCATTATTTCCTCTTTCGACCAAGTCCTAGATTCAGGTAACAAATCCTCCCCCACCCCCACACCCTTTCTTCCTTGTTTGAACCAAGTAGTACTAGATTCGAGTGCATGAACTAGTTTTACTTCTTAAACGTAAAAAATTTAGGTGGTTTTTGAATAGCGGATCTATCCTATCTACGAGGGGGCCTGAGAAATAGTAAAAGATACAATTGCAGTGACGTCAGGAGCTCGGGAAGTAGAGCAAGGCCGGTTTCGAAGGAAGTTATACCCAATGGTCGCCGGGATGTCGCTAGGTGGGCGGCGGGAGGCCGGATCTACCCACACTACGGCAGTGAGGAAGAAGGGGTCGGAGGCCCTTCCTCGCCAGCGGTGCTTGGGAGAGAACGACAAAGCAGGATGATCGGGACGTGCCCAGCAGTGGGTAAGAGCCGTCGCCGAGGACGACCGCGTGAACATTGCACCTTCTCACCTTCCCCGGTAGAGAGGATCCGGCTGGATCTATGACTAGCGGTGAGCAGAGAGAGAGAGTGTGGCCACCGATGTCGTGTTTAGATGTGGAGAGGCCGAGACAGTGTGAAGAGAGCAACACTAGCAAGCAAGCGCGGAGGCTCCTGCCTATATAGTGGAGTAGTACTTAGTTTTCTTTTGTCTACCGGAGCCGGCTTGACCTCGTTAATGACTGTCAAGAAGTATTCATGCACGTGGCCCGGAGGCGCAGTTGTCGTCATTTTGATCTGAAGCACAGGATTATAACATATAACACGAAAAAATGCCACATGACAAGAAATCATAACCTCACTGCCCAAAGGAGACAACATGAATCCCGACGGACAAACTAAATGAGGAACAAAGCTCAAATTAAAGATAAACTCGTAGAAAAGGGATCCGTCGATAGATGTCCTAATTAACATAGTCGGCTTGACCTAGATGGCAGCCGAGTATTCATTGTTCGTGCATGTGCCCCCAATGACTAGCCCAACTCAGTTGTCGCTCTTTAACCCTCGCAGTGATCCGAAGCACATGACACCTAATTTTGCGAGATGACAAGAAACCTTTTTCTAGATTTCTCACCACAACTACAGCCATGTACAACACAGCCTGCACGATATGTAGACGATAGCCAATCCAGGCGTGTCTGCTGGAGTCTGGTCACATGCATGGACGAACTGATCTTCCGTGTCTTGTAGGGATCGTCCAGGCACCAACGTAGTACAACACTTCTCTAGTACTATCGCTCGTCTCCCTCTTCTATTAAGTCACCCGACTTGCGGGGCCGGGGAGTGTGCCTATGGTCGGTTCTCAATTGCCGTCCCACATGTGTGTGTGAACGCAATATGACATGCGTTCCATTCAGAGAGCAGCGTGCCAAACCGACCGACTGTCTGGGGTGCGACACGAACGCGACGGGCGTGCTGTATACTCCGTACATGTGTACCGCTGTTTTCTAGACGCTTTGCTCCATGGCACGGGCGCAATCCATGGATACAAAATTGGTATACTATATACTATTTAAAAGTCGAGGGTGGGGCTTTTCCTGCGCGGTAGGCGGCGGGGCAGTTCCGCCTAGTCAGTTCGACAGAGACGTGAGAAGACGAGGGAGTAGGCTGCTGCAAACGTAGGGTTGTGTGATTTGACAGCGAGTTACTGCTGGACAGGTGGGGCCCCATGATTTGACTTGCCATTATCATTTTAACTGCGGCGCTACGACCAGCGTGAGTCTCCCGATTCCTGACCACCTCCATACAGGTGCCTCTCCCAATGCTCCACCATGTAGTAGAGGCTGGCTCTTGCATGAGAGCCCACTTCTCCACTTTTTCCTTGCCTCTCTTTCCTCCACATATGCAAAAATGCCATGTAAAGCGCACTATTGTACTTACTTGCTCCTGCAGGTGCTTAAGCTTGCCACATAGGCATAAAGTCTGATGTGGCAAGTTAATCAAGAAGAGAGAGACTAGTTTGATGACCCAAGGAAGAAACGGTGCTAAGCGCGGTACCTAGGTGGAAAGACAATTTTGAGTCTATAGCTAATTAAATGAAGCAAACTTAGCAACACCATTTCATTGGAAGAGGTCACTCCTTTGCAAATGCAATAAATACTAGTACTCCCTGTGTCCCATAATATAAGAACGTTTTTGACACTACACTAGTGTCAAAAACGTTCTTATATTATGGGACGGAGGGAGTACGAAGAAAGAGATACAGAGGAGTAAAAAAATACACTTATAGCCAACCTTATAGCCAACCTTGTTGTAGTATGAGTGACTAAGTGATGACTATGTATCACATGCCAACATCAGATAGCCTAACGCACCATGTTAAATCTCCAAGGGTGCGACCGCGCGAGCGATGTGACGGTCGTGGTAGGCGCGACCATGATACGGGCTGCTGACAGTCCTTGGATCTGAGATCAAACGGTCGCATGCTAAGTTGCTGAAAATTTGCAGAATAACCCTCCAGGATACGATATTCACCCATAGGTCTAGAATCATGCCATGCAACCGTTCGATCTCAGATCCAAGGGCTCTCGGAAGCCCATATCATGGGAAAACGGAAAGCCACTACCCTGCCGTTCGCACGCTGGCAGTTCGCTCCTACTCGTCCCCGCACGTCCTTTAATACTACGGCGGTTCGCTCCTAGTCATCTCGTCCATTCACATTACGGCAGTTCCAGTAATCCTAACCCTCCTCCCAAATCCATGGCGTCCCAAATCTCCTCGATCAGCGGTGAGTACAAGGTTAGAACCATCACCGGCGATGAGTTCGACGTCATCTACACCCGTACTTCCGCAACGGTGAAAGGATGCCTTTCTGGCTTCAAACGCATGTTCGAAAACTCAGATGATGAGTGGGTCGCTGGGCTAGATGTTGAGTACACCACAGTCATGGGACGAGAGAAGGATCTAAAGGACGAAGAGAGGAAGAAGCCCGCCGTGATCCAGGTTTGCGTGCATAACGTTTGCTTGGTCTACCACATATGCCATGCCGACGTTGAGTGCCAGGATTTTAAGAACTTCCTCGAGGACAAAACAGTGAAATTCGTTACTGTAGACTTTAAGAACGACAAAGAAGTCCTGGGTCGGATAGGCCTCGTTGTAGGCAACCCCTTCGACCTCTAGAAGAATCAGCTGGTGCCCTCTCTTCAGCCCTCAATGCTGACCCTGGCAAGAGCCATGGTTCATCCTTCATACCGTAAACTGGAGAAACCTCATTACACGTTTCATCATCATGCATGGCAGCGGAATGTACTAGATATAGACCACATCCACTACGCTGCAATGAATGGCTACCTTTGTTTCAATATCTACAAGGGTTGGATGAAGAGCAACAGCCAAGTTGGCGGTTCAAGCAAAGAGTATCGGTCAAGAGGAAGAGGGACAAGGACGAAGTCGAGGACGTGGACGAGGACTCCGAGTAAGGTGGCAGTGTCGTTGCTCATGGTGGTTCTAAACTTCTAATGCAGTGTCTACCAGATTAGTTGCATAGTTTAATTTCAGGTGTGCTTAGTTTAATTTGAGGGGTGTGTTGTGCTGAGCCCCCAGCAGAACTATGTTATGTTTCTTCTTGTTACTTTAACTCTTCAGTATGTACATACTACTAGTATTTCTTTAATAGAATTTAGCACCCCAATTAAGCATGTACTGGCTTTTATAATAGTACTATATGCATAATTTGGCGACGAGCGCTCTCTATATGTACCACCTTTTTTTTAAATTTCAATTTTTGCTCCATGGCGCAATCCATCGATAGTACTACTGTACAAAAGTATACATTTTTTAAAAGGCTAGAGTATTGTTCATCACATATATATATATATCCAGTTAAATTCTCAACCTAGAACGACGTGCATGCCATGTAGTAAACCAATATGGAGGAAGTATAGTAAAAATGAGGTGATTTTATCGAGCGATTGGCGGGGGAGCATGGCCTGTCATGCGGTCCCACGTGTCATGATGTACCAAGGCGATGCGCGTGTCCCTCTTGAGGCAGAAGCAATACTAGTACATGGTTTGAGATGATGTCAAACCGAAGTGTGAAATAATGGTTGCTTTGTCCATCTGGGAAGGTGCGGCATTGTGATTTGACATCTCATTGCTCATTACTACTACTGGGCCGGTACGAGTGGGGTGCGTCCCCCCTGCTGTTCTGCACTGTTATTTGGTGCTTGACACGTCGACCTAGTTGCTATATGTCCCACATGTCGGTGACAGGAAGTATAGAATTCATGAAAGGGAGCGTCGACGGAGGAGTATACTACATAATTCATGAAAGGGAGCGACTTAGTTTTGGAAAAATCTGTTTTTACGGAGTACGTACCCACTAGGGTTTATAGGGATCATCTAAAAACATTCGTTTTTCCGTTTGATAAGTCTCAATTCTACTATACTTGTAGTAGTACCATTACATGTTGGATTTCGAGGTGCGTTAGATCACCCGACACAAGCAGTGTCAATAGGAAACTAACCAATGCATGTACAAGTTCATGGAAATTTAGTGGTCATTCATGCATTCGTTCTAATTAATGCCTCGGTAAACATAACTTCTTGAGAAAAACGAGCGTACTGTGCAAACTACGAAATTAATTCGACCACTCACTGTCTACCTTGGTTGGAGAGATTTTGAAATTGAGCCATAAACTGGAAAGGAGGGAGTAGTAACTTTTGTCTCGATTACTATTTGTGGCCTTGTATAGATGCAAAATGTATTTTTTATAGTGGCCTTGTATAAGTAAATGGAGGGAGTACTAACCAAAGTACATAGTAGGGATGAGGAGTAAACGGAGGGAGTAGTAAAATTTTCTCCTAAGTGATGACTAACCTTATAGCTAACCTTGTTGTAGTATGAGTGACTAAGTGATGACTATGTATGACATGCCAACATCAGATAGCCTAACGCACCATGTTAAATCTCCAAGGGCGCGACCGCGTGTGCGACTTGACGGTCGTGGTAGGTGCGACCATTATACGGGGTGCTGGCAGCCCTTGGATCAGAGATCAAACGGTCGTATGCTAAGTTGTTGAAAATTTGCAGAATAACCCTCCAGGATAGGATATTCACCCATAGGTCTAGAATCATGCCATGCAACCATTCGATCTCAGATCCAAGGGCTCTCGGAAGCCCGTATCATGGGAGAATGGAAAGCCACTACCATGCCGTTCGCACGCTGGCAGTTTGCTCCTACTCGTCCCCGCACGTCCTTTAATACTATGGCGCTTCGCTCCTAGTCGTCCCGTCCATTCACATTACGGCAGTTCCACTAATCCTAACCCTCCTCCCAAATCCACGGCGTCCCAAATCTCCCCGATCGGCGGTGAGTACAAGGTTAGAACCATCACCGGCGATGAGTTCGACGTCATCTACACCCATTCTTCCGTGACGGTGAAAGGATGCCTTTCTCGCTTCAGACGCATGTTCTAAGACTCAGATGATGAGTGGGTCGCTGGGCTAGATGTTGAGTACACCACAGTCATGGGACGAGAGAAGGATCTAAAGGACGAAGAGAGGAAGAAGCCCACCGTGATCCAGGTTTGCATGCATGACTTATGCTTGGTCTACCACATATGCCATGCCGACGTTGAGTGCCAGGATTTTAAGGACTTCCTCGAGAGCAACCTAGTCAAATTCTTTACTGTAGACTTTGGTAATGAAAAAGAAGTCCTGCGTCGGATAGGCCTCGTTGTAGGCAACACCTTCGACCTCCAAAAGAATCGGCTGGTGTCCTCTCGTCAGCCTTCAATGCTGACCCTAGCAGGAGCCGTGGTTCATCCTTCGTACGGTAAACTGGAGAAACCTCCATACACATTTCATCGTCATGCATGGCAGCGGAATGTACTAGATATGGACCACATCCACTACGCTGCAATGGATGGCTACGTTTGTTTCAATATCTACAAGGGTTGGATGAAGAGCAACAGCCAAGTCGGCGGTTCAAGCAAAGAAGTATTGGCCAAGAGGAAGAGGGACAAGGACAAAGTCGAGGACGTGGATGAGGACTCCGAGTAAGGTGGCAGTGTCGTTGCTCATGGTGGTTCTAATGCAATGTCTATCGGAATAGTCACAAAGTTTAATTTCAGGTGTGCTTAATTTAATTTGAGGGGTGTGTTGTGCTGAGCCCCCAGCAGAACTATGTTATGTTTCTTCTTGTTACTTTAACTCTTCAGTACATACATACTAGTATTTCTTACATTTCATCTTTTAGTTGGTATAGTACTACCACTCGTTTGTTCACATTATATACGTACAATATATATGGCCAACATCATATAGCCAGCAGTTTAGTTGTCAAAGAATTTCAGGGTGCTTAGTTTTGTCAAAGAATTCCATGGTGCTTAGTTTTATTTGAGGGGTGGGTTGTGCTGGACACCATTATTGTGACTGGCCTTTTTAATAGTACTATATGCATAATTTGGCGACGAGCGCTCTCTATATGTACCACCTTTTTTTTAATTTCAAGTTTTGCTCCATGGCGCAATCCATCGATATTACGGCTGTACAAAAGTATACATTTTTTCAAAGGCTAGAGGGCGGGGCAGTCTAGCTTGGTCGGTTTCACGAGAGGCGAGGGCCTTTGTGATTTGACGGCTCATTACTGTTGGAAGGCAGGGCCTTGTGATTTGACTGCTCGTATAAATGCGCCGACGACCTGATCGAGGAGGAGCAAAGAACCGTGCGGTATACTCAAGTTTTCCACTGGAGTAGTACTGCGACGGAGGAGCACGAAACACGGCAGCCCAGTGCCATATGATGATAAAAAATGATCTAATTTGCTAGTCATCTCATTGTTAGTATTGTTCTATTCATTCCCTCAAAAAACAAAAACCATTGTTCTATTCATGCCTCGCAGAGAACATGACACATGCGGCGAAACATCCGAAGCAAAAGATGAAACACGGCAGCAAAAGAAGAAGGAAGATTATCACCCCAAATGATCTAATTCGCCACGGAGTCGTAACTGCTTCTTCATCGCCTCCACGACCTCCATCTCCTTGTGCGTCTCCTCCGCCATCTTCTTCATTCTGTCCATGATGCGGGATTTCTCGACGCGAGCCTTCATCATCTGTTCCACGGCCGCATTACGTACCTTGACAGCAGCCGGGTGCTTGATGCGGAGCTTTGTCAACTCCTCCTTCTGTTCCATGACGAGGGCATGCAGCATCTTCATCGAGGAACTACTATTCTCATGCAGCTTCTTCCAACCGGCGTTCTTCTCCTTCAACAGGTCGATCTCGTGGCAGAGCTTCGCCTTGTCCTCCTGAAGTCACAGGATTCTGCCGATCGCCTTCTTCTCCGAAGCAATGCTCTTCTTCAGCAGCATCACCAAACCGGCGGTCAACTCCCCCTGCTGATTGAGCTCAGCGGGCATGTCGTCGAGGATCTCCTTCAGCAACTCCATCAAGCCTTGGATGAACTCCTTCTGCTTATTGAGGTGCTTATTGAGCTGATCGGGCATGCCGTCGAGGGATAACGACTCCAGCTCCGCCGGCTCGGCATGTTCGCCTCCGCGGCTAGGGTGCTCCTGGGAGCCATCGCCTACCCGTGAGAGATCTTTCGAGGTCTCTGCATGGCGGCGAGCCCTCTCTTTTTTTTCGCAGCCTTGGTTGTCGCTCCCTTGTTACGAGTAGTTCTCGACCTAGAGCTCTGCTCATCGGCCATGGCAACGACGGACGAAGAAGAAGCACTTATGAGGAGGAAAGGTAGAGTAATTTTTGGTTAGGTAGTTCCCCTTTTTATAACCTAAGTACTAGCACTAGTACTAATACCTGCATAGTGGGAACATGTTCAGGTTTGGTACGTACTAGTAGGTGTGAGCAGGCTTTCGAATGTGATGGGAACAAGGTAAAGATTAATTGATGGTTTTGGTTTCGAGGCCCGAAACGGCTCCCGATGAGTTTAGCGGAACATAAATTTCAAGTACTACACTGCTCAAATGCGTAAATATTATGTTACTATCAAAAATTGGCACAAAATACGAAGGAGACCAATAGAAGTACTACTAGCTACCCACGATTTAACTACTCGCATGCGCGTAGTGGAGTAATAATGTCTTTCTTCCGCCCTCACGTCCACTCAATTTGCATGCACTCTATTAATTGACCATCAATGAAGTGAACGACTTTACACGTGCCAAATTATCACATGGAGTGGATCTTGGTACAAAATTGTGTCCACCCGTGTACCCGCGTGTGCGTGCGAGGGAATGAGTGCGTGTGTGGCGTGCATGCACATCTTCGCTTCATGCATGTACCGCCAGTATGGCTCAGGGAGGACGAGTACATTCTTCTGGAACTAGCAGCACGTCACTGTGATCAATCCATGTAAGGAGGTCGCGAAAACTCCTCCACATGTGCCACGTGGCTTCATGAACTTTAAGAGAGACACTATGTAGCGTGCCATTGGTATTCTAATTTACGTGTTTTGCACATACTCGAAGTACTAGTAAGGTACACGTGCATTGCACGCATCAGATTCTGCAACCAAATTATGAATAAATACCACACTATAGCATGTAAGCTCTGAGTCATATATGCATGATGTAGCCCTTCGTTTAATTCTTATAGTTCATCTCATTCAAAATCAATTAGTTTTTATTAAAAAAAGCTAAGAACGCGGGAATAGGAAAAACATGGGATTATAGTGGAATGTCGTCTTGAATCCTACAGGATTGTACGAATGTTTGATTGTGCATAAAAAACGCAGAATTTTTTCAAAGAGGTTTGAGTGGATGGGATGTTTCCTATGAAATCTAGTGCAAATGAATCATATGGAAAAATTCCTATGGTTTACAATCCTACAAATCAAACAACCAAGATAGGAAAAATTCCTAATGATTAGAATCCTCCAAAATTCCTTTCAAAATCATTTGAATCAAAGAAGCCCTTAATCTATTTTAGGGGAATTGTGCGTTGTAAAGCATAAAGTAAAAACAAATAATGGCAATTCAACTAGAAAAAAAGTTTGGGCAGTTATGATACGGAAGATTCTAGAACAAAAGAGAACCATTGTTGTTTTGAGGTTTGTGCATTATGCTTAAGTTCAACCATGGAGTCTGCTAGATTGTACATGTGGCAAAATCCGGTGGGGGGCTAGAAGATGGTGCGAGGGGCCGAGTGGAGGGAGACTATGAAGGAATGCACAAGTGTGAGATCGATATTTAGAGAGAGGGGGCGAACACGTGCGCCGTTGCACGCAGTGGCGGAGCCATGAAAAATAAATGAGCTAGGGGGTCAAGCATTGCTAATCCTTTACGAGGAGGGTCAATTCATGAAATTAAACCTTTTTTAGCAACAATTGTCTAATGATCACATTCATATTAGCCTTGATATATAGTGATGTTAGGGGGGGCAGGGCCCTTACTACCCCCTGTCTTCGCCATTGTGCACGTGTCTGGGAGATGAAGCGGAAGGCATGGATGATGAGAGGGGGACGTTGGATATATAATTAATGTGGGTGTATTAGCTATATATGTTAATCCTATATAGAGAGGTATAGATTGATCGATGTGGACGTGAGAAAGAGGGTGAGACCTCACTGGATATATCGATTGATCGGTTTGTGTGGAAAACTATGAAAGACCTAGCTATATACACACATACATAGAGGAACATCGATCGTTGCGCATGCACGCGTGAGAGATAAAGAATGCCCGATATGATGGAGAGGGGGATGTGTGTGGGTGTGTGCCTTCATGGGAGACCGACCTGAAGAAAAAGATTGCATGCGTGCGATGGATAATGCCGACTGGTAGTGCGTGTGCATGCATGCACGAGAGAAAGTTAGTGGTACAATTATAAAGAGAAGACTACTGTGTGAGTGTAAAAGAATAGGTGAGGTCATAATCAATGTAAAGTTGAATTCAAATATTTGAATAAGAGATCCTGATATTTGAAACCCATGCATGCATGAATATAACAGAGATCTGCGCGGTGTGGTTTGGAAACGAGCATGTTGTAATGTATACACATTGAACAAGGTTAGACTGATTTGAATTTGAGATACCGATGGCAGACATCATTTGCCCACGTCGCATCCGCGCATGGACACACAATTCTAATTGGAGATGATGGGCGGCTTTCGCATCACATATCTATATCTATACCCCTATATATATATTATATTATATATATTTTTATATTGTGTGCGGGTAACTTTAACTTTGAAAGATGGTCGTTGGATGAGGCGAATCCGATGGTCCAAAGATGGCAAATTTGAGCACTATTGGTCGTTGGATATCATCTAGATTCCACTAGATTTCGCCACATGTATTATCTAGAAGACTCCATGGTTGAACTTAAGCATAATGCACAAACATCAAAACACAAGCACTTCTTATTTGTTCTAGAATCTTCCATATCAGAATTGCCCAAATGTTTTTCTACATGATTTGCCATTATTTGTTTTTTTTACTTTACGCTTTACAACGCACAATTGCATGAATCTTAAAATAGATTAGCTTTCTTATAAAAACTAGATGATTTTGAATGAGATGAAGTATAAGAATTAAACGAACATCTACATCATGCATATATGACTCAAAGCTTGCATGCTATAATGTGGTATTTATTCATAATTTGGTTACCAAATCTCATGCATGCAATGCACGTGTACCTTACTCTAGTCTAAATGGTGTTTGTGTGTGTGGTGTCGTGTTAAGGTGCAAATTGTCTTTTTTTGGGTACACGTTAAGCTTGTTCTTCCGAAATTTCAAGCCGCGCCTTGTTATGCCGAAAATTGAAGCTAGCGTCTCTATTTATCGTGCTACGAAACTCCCGCCTCTTCAACCTGCGCCTTGTTAGCCCGAAATATTTAAGATATATCTTTGTCTCGTTGTGCTCCGACAACTCCCTCCATCTCAACCCGCGCCTTGCTATTCCGAAATTACAACGCGCGCGAAAACTCCCACCTCCTGTGAAATCCCGACACGCAAAATGCCCGTGGTACCCCTAAACCGAAAAACCGCCTCAAATCGGTGGGGGGTACTTTCGTAACTTACCCCACGTTTCGGACAAGCGCGTCTCTAAGCCATGGTTCCCCCCTGCCATCCCATCCGCCCACCCATTTGTACACCGAGGCCGCGAAAACCCGCGACGAAACCCCACACCCTGCTCCGTCCGCCACCCAGCCGGAGCCTCTTCCCCGACGACGTCGTCCACAACAACACCTCGATGTCCCTCATCCACCGTACCGGATGAGGATCCATCGTCGATCTCATCGTCCCGCCGGTTCAGCCACCCCGTCCTCCACCTCCAAGGAGCTGCCCCGACATTCCCCTCGTCTTTCGCACCACCTCCATTCCCACACCGCCGTCTTCACCTACATCGCCGGAAGAGCATCATCATCATCATTTCCTCAGAT
Organism: Triticum aestivum; assembly: GCF_018294505.1. Lineage (NCBI taxonomy): Eukaryota > Viridiplantae > Streptophyta > Magnoliopsida > Poales > Poaceae > Triticum > Triticum aestivum. The sequence continues at coordinate 445,540,822 of NC_057813.1, forward strand.
GAAGCTGCGGCCTAATCAGCGCCACCAAAGAGGTTGTACACTAATCACCACATTTTCTTCTTGATTCGATCTCACGGTGCTGTCGGCGCTCCATCCCGAGCCGACACAGCGCGACTCCATCCACGGCGGCGTCGCCGACCACTTCCTCCATGGTGTCGCCAGCCACTTCCTCCACGGCGTCGCTCCCTCGGCGGTGACGTCCACATCAGTAGGTGTTGCTGCTGATTTAGCTCTCGCTCACGCTGCTGCTCTGCTCTTGCTCTCGGTCCCCTGCCTGGTCTGCTCTTGCTATTGCTCTTGCTCGTGCTACTGCTCTCGCTCTTGCTGTTGCTTGCGATGCTGCTCCGATTTGGCTACACTTCAGTCGACTGAATCGACTTCTGGATCAGTCGATTTTCAAGGGGTGGGCTCGCCGGGATGAAGGAAGAACCAGCCGCAGTGGGGAGGGAGGCTCGCCGGAGAGGTACCCCACTATCTATCTTAGGGTTTAGGATGGGGCGGTGGTCGCCGGCATTGGTGGGGCGTTGGCGGGGCGGTGGCATGGGGATCGCCGGAGAAAAAGCTCGGCACGGGGGGGCTTAGAGGGATGGCTGGGGCGGCGGTGTACCGGCGGTGGGGAGTGTTTTCGGGCTGGGCGGGGCGGCGTACCACCGGCCGCGGGCGGCGGGGGGCTGCTGTTTGGCCGGTGGTGGCTCACGGCTCAGGGGGGGTGGAGGTTGAAGATGAACCGCAGGCCCTTGATTTTGTATCCAACGGCTGAAAAATCGACTGACCAGAGATGAAAAAGTCAGTCGACCGATGTGTAGCCTCACCTTGCTAGTGCGTTCAGTTTCGACAGTAAAATTCAGTTTCGACAGCAAAATTCAGTTTCGACAGTTAAGTTCAGTTTCGACAGTTAAGTTCAGTTTCGACAGTTAAGTTCAGTTTCGACAGTTAAGTTCAGAGATGAGCGGCTGATGTATTTTACATCTAGCACTTTGTGGTTATGTATTTTACGTCATGTATTGGAGATGCTATTAGAATTCCACTCAGGTTAACGTTGTTTGTTGTCTCTCTTGTCCTGCTTCAGCCTCGGCGTCGTACAACTCACCGGAGCTGCTCCAATGATGAAACCCTCCATCACAGCGGAGCAGTACCTCGGGCTCCATCTCCAGATGCCTAAGATCTTCTTCCCCTCCTCCGACAGCAAAGTCAGCCAGAGCATCCTCACCGGCCAACCCAATCATGCTGACATCGGCATGGCTTCGCCAAAGAGGTTGTACACTTGTTGCATCTCTTTTTTACTCTACATGTTATATATATTGTCCACTGAGCACTCGTAGTAACGGGAAATACGATTATTTTATCCTACTATATGACAAGCAGTGAGGTACCAGGCAACTTAGCTATCCGTGATGGACTCTCTTGAACGCCATCATAATTTATCTCTGCGTGTTTGAGCTGTGCATTTGTCGATGGGTCTGGGAGTTGAGCTAGTATGGCAGTGGCCTGGGTCCAAAGTAACAGAAGTAGCACAAAAACATTTTTTTAGTGTAGGATTTTCCTTGCTCAAGCATGCCTACTAGAATCGCCAGTGCTTGAAAGGAAAAGTGAATGAAAAACATAGGAATTGGAAAGTTTCCTATGGTACTACTTTTCATGAATTTGGTGCAAAGGAATGGAGCAAAGGAAAACTGTAGGATTTGTTCCTTTAGTGTCTCCTTGAAAGAAAAACCATAGGAATTCTAATTTCTACTTCTCCTCCTTTTCATATTCCTATTCATCAAGCACAAGACTAAGAGATAGTAGCATAATAGCATTATAACCGTACATTTTCTTGTGGTTTGACTTAATCTCACCATGCTTTTTTGCATCCTGTGATCTTCCAATTGTTGTGAATCAAACACCCAGATTGGCAGAAATCCTGTGTTTTTAAATTATCTGTTTTGCACGTGCATTCCTATCCTATTCCTGTCTATTTCCTATCCCTGCATTGTTAGAATCCTCAAATTCAAACAAGCCCTTACTCAATTACTTCTGTTACAGATATGTGTCAAAGAAAACCTTGTGTGGTTTGTCCTGCTCCTGCGGCGCTGTGTTCCACCCCAGCTCAGCTGCTCCAACGACGGAAGGGTTCACCACAGCAGGGATCCGCTCTCCAAACTGTCTTTCACCGCCTCAGATCTTCTTCCCCGCTGCCGGCAGCCACGACAACTGCATTACCATCATCAACTGAGTAGATGACCTTGAGGACTACACGGGTCCGTAAGAGAGGTCGCACTCTTCCATGTCTGCTTACGTTATGCGTCGCTTAATATGATGACATGCTACATTATCGTTGTGTTCACCTATTAGACTCCGAGTCAGGTCCAAACTAATGCTGAAACTTGAGTTTTTAAATGGTTGTGGGGTACATATTGGGGCAGCAATTAGTACTATATGTCTACTATCTGGTTAATCTCTGGTGTCTACTATGAGTTTCATGTTGGGTGCAAACAAACATTAAAGGAGCCATTATCTGTATTTTTTAACTAAAGCTATTATCTGCTTGCTATCATTGGTTTTGGGTCTATCCACAGTTTGCTACCATCACTCTGGATTTGTGCATGCACTCCTTACATAATCTCACTATGTTTTATTCCTATGCATGCCAGTTATTGTACACAATGGAACTGATCATGTAGAGCAAAAGAGACGAGCCTTGCGTGGCAATAAAATTTCATGCAGACGTCGTTCCATGGTGGGCGCAAAGGCAGCCCCCCCTCCACCCATTTCGGATCGTAATCAAGAGGAAGATAACTGTTCTGAGGGGGATTCAGAAGGAGAAGACCACTCCTATTTACCCCATGAGGTATTCGCTCTAACTTGGCATGCTAATGTTGGTAATATCATGCATATGGTGTCTTGCATTGCTTACTGTATACATTAAAGATGTCATCTGCTTAGTTTAGACATGCTTTGTGTCAATGCCATCTGTTTAGTTTCTTTATCGTATATGTGAATCATGCAATGCCATCTTGTCTAGCCAGGCATCATATATGTGAATTTTGCAATGCCACCCTGGTTAGCCAGTCATCTTATATGTGAATTATATCATGCCATCATTTTTTATTATGTGTTAAATTTGTCAACAATTTTAGTACATTCAATTACTCTTCCTGTGCATCAGCCATTCAGCACGGTCATGGAAAAATCTGGAGTGGAAACAAGGTCCTCAGAGCAGACAATGCTATCTGACGAAGCGCATGTCTTGCTGGTTACCTATAGCTCCTTAGAGGAGGATTCAAAGACAGATGACCAGTCATATCCCCCCCCCCCCGAGGTGCATGCCCTAACTTGGCAGGGTTGTGTTACTCATATCGTGCGTATGGTATCTTGCATTGCTATGTCATTTGCTTAGTTTAGACATGCTTTGTGTGAATGCCACCTGTTTAGTGTCTAATTACCATATATGTGAATTATGCAATGTCATCTTGTTGCAAGACATTATATATGTGAATTATGCAATGTTATCTTGTTGCAAGGCATTATGTATGTGAATTATGCAAAGCCATGCTGTCTAGGCAAGCGTCATATATGTGAATTATATCATGCCATCCTTTTTTTGTATTTCTCATTGCTTTTGTCAACAATGTTTGTGTATTCAACTGCTCTTCCTATGCATCAGCCATTTGAATTAGTGATGGAGAAATCTGGAGTGAAAACAAGGTCTTCAGAGCAGACAATGCTACCTGTTGAAGCAGATATCTTGCTGGTTAAAGATAGCTCTTCAGAGGAGGATTCAGAGGTAGATGACCAGTCCTATTATCCCCCTGAGGTGTATGCTCAAACTTGGCAGGGTTATATTACTCATATAATGCATATGTTGTATTGCAATGCTTAGTTTTTACATCATATACACAATATTGAATGCCATCTCCTTAGTTGACACATCATATATGTGATTGCCCTCTGCTCACTTCCTTAGTATATAAATCATATATTTGAATTATGTCATGCCATGATGTTTACATAGACAGCATGTATCTGAATTATGGCATGCCAACCCATTTTCTAAAGACATAATATAGTTATATCATCTCATCCTGTTTACATAGTCATCATATTTTAAATTATGTCATTCTATCCGTGAATTATATCATGCCATCATGTTTCCATCGATGGCATGTTTGTGATTTATGGCATGCCAACCACTTTAATAGACACATCGTATAGTTGTATCATGTCATCCTGTTTACATAGTCATCATATTTTGAAGTATGTCATCCTATCCTATTTAGTTAGCCATCATACATGTGAAATTGTGTCATGATATCTTGTTTAATTAGCCATCATATATGTGAAATTATGCCATGCTATTCTGTTTGCTTAGACAACATAAATGTGAATTATTTCATGCCCTGTTTTCTTCCCTACTATCCATTGCACCTGTCTATCTTACAATGTCTGTACATTCAATTACTTTTCTTGTTTATTAGCCATTTCAATTGGAGGGAGTGATGGCAGTATCTGTGGGAGTAAAAACACAGTCTTCAGAAAAGATCGTGCTACCTCTCGATGCAGATAGAACCACGGATGTACTTGCCCAAGAACCAGCCCCACCACACATAACCCACACTCATGCAGATTGTACCCCTACCCAGTTGGGTAGAGAACCAGCTACACCCCTTCTAACCCCAACCCCAGTAGATAGACACCCAGTTCCCATTGACACAACACCGTCTCCACCACAGAGCACCCAAACACGAGCAGTTAGTAAGGCAACTACAGTGCCCAAATCACGAGGACCACCACTCTGAACCCGAAGTCAACGCTTAAAGCAGAAGAAGAATTGTTCTCAGGTCAGGTTCCATAGCTATGGTTCATACTACTTTGCTCTTGCATCACTGTATTTACTGATACCAACCAATTTCAAATTTGAAGGATGCAATTGAAACTCCAATGGTGCAACAGGTATGTTTTAAACCTGTTTCTTCAATGTGTTTGGTTGTTTGTTGTTGTAACTTGCTCTATTTTGATTTCAGTTTCAATTGGATAAACAATTATGTTCTCATGCCATGCACATTACAAGTGTTGTTATTGTTGTGTAGTTTCCCACACTTATATTCTGTCTATGCTGCTTTGTCTTAAATAGATATGATTCAAACTATATCTATCTTGATTTGGCAACATAAACTAGAATGATATACACCATACAGTGACCATACTACATAGATATATGTTTGTTTCATGATATTATCCTGTCCACCTTACTACTGAACTGGTTTACCAAAATGAGTTTCATATACTACATTGTAAACCTGAGATGTGTTTGTTTGTTTCTCTTTTAGAACGCGGATAAAATATTGGAGAAGAGTACCCTGTTATGCAGCGGTAAAGGAAGTAATGCAGATAAGGTTCAAGATAGTGAGACATCCCTATTGGTCTCCAAGAAAGCTGATAAAAACTATATTGAGGACACTGAGACAACCCCAAAGTCCTGTCTTGATGTAGTGTTCGAGTCACTGGCTACCACTGTTGGCACCAGCTCTTCAAACGCATTGCCTGAATCAGTTCGACTTATTGAGTCTCAACTTCAAGTTGAAAGACATCGATCAGATGTTATGCGACAAGAAGCCGAAGGACTGAGGAAGTCCCTGTAGAATTCAGATGCATACTTTCTGGTGCAACAGCAAGCGCTGGAGGACTTAAGCGCCAAACAAGAGAAAGTTAATAAGCTTGCTAAGCATCTTGCCAGCATTATGGGTACCCAGGATATTGTTTCTTGAGCTCTTCTGAAGTGGTTTCAGTTCTAGACTTGTTTTGCTGCGGCGTTTATATATTGTTGTGTTCATTATATTTGCACTGGTGGCGAACTTTGATGCCTAGTGGATGTAATATGTGTAATAGCCGTGATAGCCTAGTGTAAGTTGCTTGCTTATTTATTTACTTGTTGTCTTGTTTATTTGTTTGCTTGTAGTCAGTGCAGTTCTTTTTCTGCGGTTTGCTAGTGGCTGCAATAACCTATTTTTTAAAACTAGGCCACAATAACCATTGGCTAATATTTACTATAATGACACTGGACCTACGGGCCGTAGAAACAGTGGGCCTTCTACGGGCCGTAGAAACAATGGGCCTTCTACGGGTCGTATCATCAATGGGCCTTATACGGGCCGTATGATCGATTGGCCAAAGATGGGCCAAACAGACCGCATTCTGGCCGTAAACGGGCTAGAGTTGGAATCGTCCATTCATGGGCCGACCATAACGGGCCATCGTTAATAGGCCGTATTTGATGACGCTATGAAAACGGCCCAACGTTTAACAGGCCACAAACGGGCCGACTGTAACCACGGGCTGAATTTGGCCCACAAGCAGAAAATGATAGTAACGGGCCGTAAGTAAATGAATGCTGGAAATGAGCCCAAGAATAAATGGCCTCTGAGAAGGCCGAAAGATAACATGGGCTGGAAACGGCCCAACGGAATAACGGGTCGTTAATGGGTATAAAGTGATACACTGTTCTATACGGGCCAGTTTCACCACGGGCCGTTAATGGGTGTAAAGTGATACACTATTCATTACGGGCCAGTTTCACCACGGGCCGTTAATAGGCCAAGAGTTGCATAGGGCCTCATATGGGCCGAAAGACATCATGGGCCATACATGGGCCAGAAGTGAAAACGGGCTGGAATCATATTGGATGGCCCAGATGGCGCTATTGGGCCTAATTCGAATAGGGCATAACGGGCCTTGGGTTAGCGAGCTGTAAATGGGCTATATGCGAACAGGCGTTAACAGGCTTTCCATGGGCTGGCCCGCCACCTTTTGACCAAGTCAAACGGGTCGGCCTTTTCACAGCAATGGGCCTCTGTTGGGCCGTGCCACGTGTCGACGTATCATAGGCGCCTTCTGTCCAATGAGTGGATGGCATCTGTCCCAGCGATGAGCTGACACGTGTTTCCTCCAGCCAATGATGATTTTACACATGAAAAATCCCCATTGGTCGGGGTTGTTAACGGGTTATCGGATCCAAAACCCGACCCGATAGCTTAACGGCGTTCCGTTACGGTGGATGCCACGTGTCGGTCACCCTTGACGAAAGCACTTCTGTGACGCGCGATTTATCGTCATGGAAGTGGACACTTCCATGATGATAATTTTGGTAATGTCATGGAACACTTCTATGACAGCACAGGTATGACTATCTTGATTCTGTCATAAATTTTTCATGGATGTACATGCATGACAAAAAACGCGACCTACTGTGACAAACATGTATCATCACGGAAGTGTATTTTTTTTTGTAGTGCAGCCACCTATGTGCAAAGCACGTCGGTAGAACCAGTCTCGCGTAAGCGTACGCGTAATGTCGGTCCAGGCCGCTTCATCCAATAATACCGCCGAACCAAAGTATAACATGCTGGTAAGTAGTATGACTTATATCGCCCACAACTCACTTGTGTACTCATGCATATAACATCTACGCATAAAACCAGGCTCGGATGCCACTGTTGGGAAATGTAGTAATTTCAAAAAAAAAATCCTACGCACACGCAAGATCATGGTGATGCATAGCAACGAGAGGGGAGAGTGTTGTCTACGTACCCTCGTAGACCGAAAGCGGAAGCGTTAGCACAACGCAGTTGATGCAGTCTTACATCTTCGTGATCCGACCGATCAAGTACCGAACATACGGCACCTCCGAGTTCAGCACACGTTCAGCTCGATGATGTCCCACGAACTCCGATCCAGCAGAGCTTTGCGGGAGAGTTCCTCACCACGACGGCGTGATGACGGTGTTGATGATGCTACCGACGCAAGGCTTCACCTAAGCACCGCTATGATATTACCGAGGTGGAATATGGTGGAGGGGGGCACCGCACACGGCTAAGAGATAAATGATCAATTGTTGTGTCTAGAGGTGCCCTCCTGCCCCCGTATATAAAGGATCAAGGGGAAGGGGGCGGCCGGCCAGGAGGAGGCAGGCCAGGGAGGAGTCCTACTCCCACCGGGAGTAGGACTCCCTCCTTTCCTAGTTGGAGTACGAAGGGGAAGGAAGGAAGAGAGGAGAGGAAGGAAGGGGGGGGCGCCCCCCCCCCCTCCTTGTCCCATTCGTACTAGAGGGGGAGGGGGCGCGCGGCCTGCCCTGGCCGCCCCTCCTCTTCTCCACTTAGGGCCCATGAGGCCCATTAAACCCCCCGGGGGGTTCCGGTAACCCCCCGGTACTCCGGTATATGTCTGAAACTCCCCGAAACACTTCCGGTGTCCGAACATAGTCATCCAATATATCGATCTTTATGTCTCGACCATTTCGAGACTCCTCGTCATGTCCGTGATCATATCCGGGACTCCGAACTAACTTTGGTACATCAAAACACAAAAACTCATAATACTGATCGTCACTGAACTATAAGCATGCGGACCCTATGGGTTAGAGAACTATGTAGACATGACCGAGACACATCTCCGGTCAATAACCAAAAGCGGAACCTGGATGCTCATATTGGCTCCTAAATATTCTATGAAGATCTTTATCAATCAAACCGCATAACAACATACGTTATTCCTTTTGTCAACGGTATGTTACTTGCCCGAGATTCGATCGTCGGTATCTCAATACCTAGTTCAATCTCGTTACCGGCAAGTCTCTTTACTCGTTATGCAATGCATCATCCCGCAACTAACTTATTAGCTACATTGCTTGCAAGGCTTATAGTGATGTGCATTACCGAGAGGGCCTAGAGATACCTCTCCGACAATCGGAGTGACAAATCCTAATCTCGAAATATGCCAACTCAACATGTACCTTTGGAGACACCTGTAGAGCTCCTTTATAATCACCTAGTTACGTTGTGACGTTTGGTAGCACATAAAGTGTTCCTCCGGTAAACGGGAATTGCATAATCTCATAGTCATAGGAACATGTATAAGTCATGAAGAAAGCAATAGCAACATACTAAGTGATCAAGTGCTAAGCTAACGGAATGGGTCAAGTCAATCACATCATTCTCCTAATGATGTGATCCTGTTAATCAAATGACAACTCATGTCTATGGCTAGGAAACACAACCATCTTTAATCAACGAGCTAGTCAAGTAGAGGCATACTAGTGACACTATGTTTGTCTATGTATTCACACATGTATTATGTTTCCGGTTAATACAATTCTAGCATGAATAATAAACATTTATCATGATATAAGGAAATAAATAATAACTTTATTATTGCCTCTAGGGCATATTTCCTTCAGTCTCCCACTTGCACTAGAGTCAATAATCTAAATTACACAGTAATGATTCTAACACCCATGAAGCCTTGGTACTGATCATGTTTTGCTCGTGGAAGAGGCTTAGTCAATGGGTCTGCAACATTTAGATCTATATGTATCTTGCAAATTTCTATGTCTCCCACCTGGACTTGGTCCCGGATAGAATTGAAGCATCTCTTGATGTGCTTGGTTCTCTTGTGAAATCTGGATTCCTTTGCCAAGGCAATTGCACCAGTATTGTCACAAAAGATTTTCATTGGACCCGATGCACTAGGTATGACACCTAGATCAGATATGAACTCCTTCATCCAGACTCCTTCATTTGCTTCTTCCGAAGCAGCTATGTACTCCACTTCACATGTAGATCCCGCCACGACGCTTTGTTTAGAACTGCACCAACTGACAGCTCCACCATTTAATATAAACATGTATCCGGTTAGTGATTTAGAATCATCTGGATCAGTGTCAAAGCTTGCATCGACGTAACCATTTACGACTAGCTATTTCTCACCTCCATAAATGAGAAACATATCCTTAGTCCTTTTCAGGTATTTCAGGATATTCTTGACTGTTGTCCAATGATCCACTCCTGGATTACTTCGGTACCTCCCTACTAAGCTTATTGCTAAGCACACATCAGGTCTGGTACATAGCATTGCATACATGATAGAGCCTATGGCTGAAGCATAGGGAACATCTTTCATTTTCTCTCTATCTTTTGCAGTGGTTGGGCATTTAGTCTGATTCAATTTCACACCTTGTAATACAGGCAAGAACCCTTTCTTTGCTTGATCCATTTTGAACTTTTTCAAAACTTTATCAAGGTATGTGCTTTGTGAAAGTCCAATTAAGCATCTTGATCTATCTCTATAGATCTTGATGCCCAATATATAAGCAGTTTTACCGAGGTCTTTCATTGAAAAACTTTTATTCAAGTATCCTTTTATGCTATCCAGAAATTCTATATCATTTCCAATCAACAATATGTCGTCTACATATAATATCAGAAATGCTACAGAGCTCTGATACATCTCCGTCGTATCTATAATTTTTTATTGTTCCATGCCAATATTCTTCAACTTTCTATACTTTTGGCAACTTTTATACTATTTTTGGGACTAACATATTGCTCCAGTGCCCAGTGCCAGTTCCTGTTTGTTGCAAGTTTTATGTTTTGCAGAAACCCAATATCAAACGGAGTCAAAACGGGATAAAACGGACAGAGAATTATTTTGGAATATTTGGGATTTTCCGGAGGAAGAATCAACGCAAAACGATGCCCGAGGTAGCCAGGAGATAGGAGGCGCGCCCTCCCCCTGGGCGCTCCTGGCACTCTCCTGGGCAACCCGTAAGGCGGTTGACTCTCTTCTTTTGCTGCAAGAAAGCTAATTTTATGAGAAAAACCTGGGCGAAAGATTCAACCCAATCGGAGTTACGGATCTCCAGATATAAAAGAAACGGTGAAGGGGCAGAATCGGGGAACGCAGAAACAAAGAGAGACAGAGAGATAGATCCAATCTCGGAGGGGCTCTCGCCCCTCCCACGCCATGGGAGCCAAGGACCAAAGGGGAAACCCTTCTCCCATCTAGGGAGAAGGTCAAGGAAGAAGAAGAAGAAGGGGGGCCCTCTCCACCTTGCTTCTAGTGACGTCGGAGCGCTGCCGGGGGGCATCATCATCACCGCGATCTTCACCAACACCTACGCCATCTTCACCAACATCTCCATCACCTTCCCCCTTCTATATTCAGCGGTCCACTCTCCCGCAACCCGTTGTACCCTCTACTTAGACTTGGTGCTTTATGCTTCATATTATTATCCAATGATGTGTTGCCATCCTATGATGTCTGAGTAGATTTTTGTTGTCCTATCGGTGATTGATGAATTGCTATGATTGGTTTGAGTTGCCTGTTTAATTATTGGTGATGTCCTATTGTGCCCTCCGTGTCGCGCAAGCTTGAGGGATTCCCACTGTAGGGTTTGCAATATGTTTATGATTTGCTTATGGTGGGTGGCGTGAGTGACAAAAGCACAGACCCGAGTAAGTAGGTTGTTTGCTTATGGGATAAAGGGGACTTGATACTTTAATGCTATGGTTGGGTTTTACCTTAATGATCTTTAGTAGTTGCGGATGCTTGCTAGAGTTCCAATCATAAGTGCATATGATCCAAGAAGAGAAAGTATGTTAGTGTTGGGGAACGTAGCAGAAATTCAAAATTTTCTACGCATCACCAAGATCAATCTATGGAGAGACTAGCAACGAGGGGAAGGAGAGTGCATCTACATACCCTTGTAGATCACTAAGCGGAAGCGTTCAAGTGAACGGGGTTGAAGGAGTCGTACTCATCGTGATCCAAATCACCGGAGATCCTAGTGCCGAACGGAAAGCACCTCCGCGTTCAACACACGTGCAGCCGTCTCCCATGCCTTGATCCAGCAAGGAGAGAGGGAGAGGTTGGGGAAGCCTCCGTCCAGCAGCAGCACGACGGCGTGGTGGTGGTGGAGGAGCGTGGCAATCCTGCAGGGCTTCGCCAAGCACCGCGGGAGAGGAGGAGGACTTGGGAGAGAGGAAGGGCTGCGCCAGAACTTGGGGTGCGGCTGCCCTCCCACCCCTCCACTATTTATAGGTGGGGGGAGAGGGGGCCGGCCCCCCTAGATCTCATCTATGGTTGGGGCGGCAGCCAAGGGGGGAGGAGTGCCTCCCAAGTCAAGTGGAGGCCCTCCCCTTAGGGTTTCCCCTCTCCCATGCGCATGGGCCTTGGGGGGGCTGGTGCCCCTAGCCAATTAAGGCTAGGGCGCCCCCCTACAGCCCATGCTGCTGTATTGGACGTGGTGGAACAATTTCCGGACCTCCGGACCCCTCCGGAATCCTTCGGAAGCTTCTGGAAGCTTCCCGGTACAATACCGGAAAAACCCGAACTTTTCCCGAAACCCGAACAACAACTTTCCATATATAAATCTTTACCCCCGGACCATTCTGGAACTCCTCGTGACGTCCGGGATCTCATCCGGGACTCCGAAAAACATTCGGTAACCACATACAAACTTCCTTTATAACCCTAGCGTCACCGAACCTTAAGTGTGTAGACCCTACGGGTTCAGGAACCATGCAGACATGACCGAGACGTTCTCCGGTCAATAACCAACAGCGGGATCTGGATACCCATGTTGGCTCCCACATGTTCCACGATGATCTCATCGGATGAACCACGATGTCAAGGACTCAATCAATCCCGTATACAATTCCCTTTGTCTAGCGGCACTGTACTTGCCCGAGATTCGATCGTCGGTATCCGGATACCTTGTTCAATCTCGTTACCGGCAAGTCTCTTTACTCGTTTCATTACACATCATCACGTGATCAACCCCTTGGTCAGATTGTGCACATTATGATGATGTCCTACCGAGTGGGCCCAGAGATACCTCTCCATTACACGGAGTGACAAATCCCAGTCTCGATTCGTGCCAACCCAACAGACACTTTTGGAGATACCCGTAGTGCACCTTTATAGCCACCCAGTTACGTTGTGACGTTTGGTACACCCAAAGCATTCCTACGGTATCCGGGAGTTGCACAGTCTCATGGTCTAAGGAAATGATACTTGACATTAGAAAAGCTTTAGCATACGAACTACATGATCTTTGTGCTAGGCTTAGGATTGAGTCTTGTCCATCACATCATTCTCCTAATGATGTGATCCCGTTATCAACGACATCCAATCTCCATGGTCAGGAAACCGTAACCATCTATTGATCAACGAGCTAGTCAACTAGAGGCTTACTAGGGACATGGTGTTGTCTATGTACCCACACATGTATCTGAGTTTCCTATCAATACAATTATAGCATGGATAATAAACGATTGTCATGAACAAGGAAATATAATAATAACTAATTTATTATTGCCTCTAGGGCATATTTCCAACAGTCTCACATTTGCACTAGAGTCAATAATCTAGTTCACATCGCCATGTGATTAACACTCACAGGTCACATTGCCATGTGACCAACATCCAAAGAGTTTACTAGTGTCATTAAACTAGTTCACGTCATCATGTGATTAAGACTCAATGAGTTCTGGGGTTTGATCATGTTTTGCTTGTGAGAGAGGTTTTAGTCAACGGGTCTGCAACATTCAGATCCGTATGTACTTCGCAAATCTCTAGGTCATATTGTAAATGTTGTTTCCATGCTCCACTTGGAGCTATTCCAAATGGTCGCTCCACTATATGTATCCGGTTTGCTACTCAGAGTCATTCGGATAGGTGTTAAAGCTTGCATCGACGCAACTCTTTACGTCGAACTCTTTATCACCTCCATAACCGAGAAACATATCCTTATTCCTCTAAGGATAATTTTGACCGCTATCTGGTGATCCACTCCTTGATCACCTTTGTACCCTCTTGCCAGGTATGTAGCAAGGCACACATCAGGTGCGGTACACAGCATAGGATACTGTAGAGCCTACATCTAAAGCATAGGGGACGACCCTTGTCCTTTCACTCTTTTCTGCCGTGATCGAGCTTTTGAAAGTGCTAGTTATCGACTAGAGGGGGGTGAACAGGCGATTTTTATCAAAGTCTTCAAAACGTGGAAGTTTCGAAGACAAACAATAGAAATAACCTAATTGATATGCAGCGGAAGATAAACTACCATAAGCAAGCCATAGTCAAGTATGCAATGATGTGAAAGTACAGGACTAATAGCAGCTAAGTAGTAAGGATCAGGATGGAAGATAGTATGAAGCCAATCAACAGTAGTAGTCAAGCCATGAAGTCAAACAGATACACAGATAGTCAATGACTTCACGAAGACAAACTTAAGTAAAGGAAGGGAGAGGATAGAACCAATCACTTGTTGAAGACACTGGATTTGTTGGACCAGTTCCAGTTGCGGTGACAACTGTACGTCTGGTTGGAGCGGCTGAGTATTTAAACTCGAGGACACACAGTCCCGGACACCCAGTCGCTGAGCACGCAGCTCAGGACACCAAGTCCTCACCGTATTCTCCTTGAACTAAGGACACACAGTCCTCGCCCAATCACTCTGGTAAGTCTTCAAGGTAGACTTCTGAACCTTCACAGACTTCGTTCACCGGCAATCCACAATGACTCTTGGATGCTCAGAACGCGACGCCTAACCGGCTGGAGGATTCACAGTCCTCAAGTGTAATAAGTCTTCAGGTCACATAGACAGAAAGACTTCAGTGATGCCTAACACTCTTTGGCTCTGGGTGTTTGGGCTTTGTCCTTGCAAGGATTTTTCTCTCTCTCAAATGCTTCAAGGTGGGTTGCTCTCAAACGACAAAAGTCGTGTACAAACTCTAAGCAGCCACCAATTTATGGTGTAGGGGGTGGGCTATTTATAGCCACTAGGCAACCCGACCTGATTTGTCCAAAATGAGGTCACTAAGGAACTGACACATGTTCCAACGGTCAGATTTCAAACACACGCGGCAACTTTACTTGGGCTACAAGCAAAGCTGACTCATCCAGCTCTGGATAAGGTTTGCTCTCATTGTCTTTTCTCGAAGACATAGGATTTGAGTTGAGCATCACTTCAGTCACTCTGACTTAGTTCACTTGGACCCCACTTAACAGTACGGTGGTTCCTATGACTCAACAAAGAAGAAAAGGAAGCAACGAATCCACACAGTCTTCGCACTCCATAGTCTTCACGCAATGTCTTCTCATGTCATAGTCTTCAATATGAATATCTTCTCACACCACCATTGTCTTCGATGTCTTCATACATTTTTAGGGGTCATCTCCGGTAGGTAAACCGAATCAATGAGGGACACTACCTGCGTTATCATGCAATTCTCACAAACGCATTAGTCCCTCAACCAACTTTGTCGTCAATACTCCAAAACCAACTAGGGGTGGCACTAGATGCACTTACAATCTCCCCCTTTTTGGTGATTGATGACAAATTGGTTGAAGTTTTCAATGGGGATAAATATGTGAAATTGTAAGGATAGGAAATAGTCTTCATAAGTTGCAAGGGCTCCCCCTGAAGATGTGCATGTAAGTAATTTGCTTTTGGAATGCAAATGCACATGGCAGGTTGTACTTGTGGAGATCCACTTCAACTTATGAAGATAATTCATCATGCATGAACTGATATAGCAAGTAGAATGACATGCATAATGAAAAATGGACGTCTGCAGAATGATCTAAGTGCGGAAGTTATAATCGCACATGCGGAATTTATCATCGCATCTCAGTGAAGCAAATAAGTAGCAGACGACCATCAAGTTTAGGTGTTACAACTCAGAGAACCAAATGTTTCAAAAGGCAAGACTTGTAAGCACGCAGCAAAATATAATGCAACCGCCCATATGAACCCGCTTGAAGACTATCAACTCATACGCTTCTCCCCCTTTTGTCAGTAAGGACCAAAAAGGTTTGAAGACATAGAGCATCTACTCGTCAACATGAGTAGGTGAAGCAGCAGGGTTGCCGTTGTTGGGTGGCGGTGCAAATGAAATTTGTGCAGTGTCGATGCGCGCAGTAGTAGGAGGTGGTGAAGTAGCATCATCTTCATCATCAATCACTCTGGCATTTACCGTTGCCGCGGAGGAAGAATATTCAGAGTCTTCAAGAGATGGAGTACGATGTAGGACAGTAGTCCGTGGAGGAGTGGAGTCAAACTGGAATCTTTCATTGAAGCCATCGTCTTGAAGAGCAGCTTCAGCACTGAGCAGGGTCAAACTCTTCCATGATCGCCGGCAAGTTTCATGAGCAACAAAGGCATTCTTGGTGGCAAGGTTGCGAATGTGATTGACATCCACTAAGAGGCTTATCTGTCTCTTGAGCCAGAAATGATGCTTATCCTGTTTCTGATGAAGGGCCACAAGAAGTTCTCGGTCATTGAGAACGCGAGAACGCTTCCGAGGCCTTTGTGCAATGGTGCTTTCAGTGGCTTCAGTGGGTGCTTGATGAGGCAGACGAGTGTTTCCAGCCAATGGATAGATTCGTGTCGCTGCTTGAACACCTTCAATAGGCTGAGTCAAGCTTTAGTGCTCGGCATTCTGAAGACAAAGAGGCCTCTTGGCAGGGTCAGAGTATATAGCTTCAACTGACATATCAACTTGTGGCAGAAGGATCATATGATTGCGAGTAGAGGGCTGATAGTTGACAGATGAGTGTCTCTTGATGAGGCGCATGACCCATGGAGCATAAAACTTCAGACCAAATAGGTCAGAGCCGGAAGCAGCAAGATGCCTGATGAAGAACTCTTGAGTGTTGAAGCTGATGCCATTGAGAATATAGAAGACCAAAGTCTTCATAGCTCCTTCAAGCTTGGCCGCTGATGAATGTCCTTTGACAGGCCATAGAGTTTGCCTGATGATATGATATATGGTGTGAGGCAGATACTCAAGGTCTTCAACAAAGAAATCTGTTGGATATTCAGCGTCAGACGGCAAGGGCTTCATCATGCTCAACATCTGGCTCATATTGGGTTCTGGCTTATGGAAGATACTCTCTACTGCATTGCGGTGTAGCTAACAGTCAGGTTCATATAGTTATCCAGGAGTGGCTAGCCCTGTAAGCTCGATGATATCCATAGCTTTGGCTTCATGATGAACATTTCCAGTCATCCACTCGAGAACCCATGTCTTGATGTCTCTGTAGTAGCTGCGAATGTGTAGAGTAGCATAGAATTGAAGCGATAGCTCTTCATTCCAATGTTCTTTGTTTGTCACAAAGTGGAGCAGACCAGCATCACGAAAGCAATCAAGTGCTTCTTCTAAGCACGGCAGTCCAGCAATGGCTTTTGTATCAAGGCGCATATGAGGGAAAATGCGCCCTTGATCATATAGTACGCATGAGTAATAGCTTCTCTGTTGATAGCTCCAGAACCGATCTGATGATATCCTTGGCTTGGAGTAGGGGTTCTTGGCGCTGTCAAAGAAGGTATTGTGGCTTTTGAAGCCATTGGCATTGAAGGACCCTGGTGAGTTTGCAGTACCTGGAAACCTTGGCAACCTAGGCTTTGGCTTCTGGACCTGAGGCCTATGCTCAATATGATAGTCAAATTGAGGTCCTGAGGCAGTAGGCGGAGGCTCCAGAATGGGCCATCGGACAGTGGTAAGCTGACCATGACTGTATGCTTGCTCAATTGTGTGAGGCCTTGATGGCGGAACACGAGCAGGGGCAACAGTTGAGGCGTCAGGCTGCACAACAGGTGCTTCGAGAGAGATTGTCTCATTGGCTTCAGGTGCAGCAGCCTCAGTTGTTTCAGGTTCAATGGCCACACTTGCTTCAGGCACACTAGTTGGTGTAGGCTCCACATTAGCGTCAGCCATCACTACGTCATTGGCTTCATTGGCGTTGGCGGTGGCAGCCTCAACATTGTCAACCTCCTCTTGACGAACAGGAGGGTCGGGCACAGGCACGTTCACATCAGGAACTGCTTCTTCTTCAATTGATGGGGGAGTAGGTACACGTACTTCTTCTTGATTTTCTTCGGCTGATGCAGCCGAAATGTCTTCAGCAGTATGTGCTTCAGACTCGGAGACATTCACAGTTGGAGCAGGTTTAGAAAATACTTGACGTGCGAAAGGTGAACGTTGCACTTCTCCTTCTGGAACGCTCGATAGAGGGACTTGAGGCCTTTGTCCTTTGCGAAGCCTGCGAAATGCTGGCAACGCCTTGGGAGATGGAGTTGGCTGGGCCTGAAAGTCTTCATCCTCTTCTTGCACGGGGGGTGTAGCTTGTTGTTGTTGTTGGGGAGTACTGGGGGAGTCTTGTAGTTGTGGGTGATCAGCCCACGATGCATCCTGAGCAATTGGCGTCAGTGGACGACCAATGCTGATGAGTTCGCTGTTCGTATGAACAGGCGATGATACCACGTCATGTTCGATCTAAGGAAGAACTTCATCATCAGCTACATTGTCATCATGACCAATGTCTTCAGCAGCGGTGGGTTCAGCTGCTGGAATATCTTCAGCTTCATGAGCCTCTGTGGAAGCAAGCTCATGGACTATCATTCTTCATTCTTGATGTTCTGACGCTGGGCGAACCACTGAAATGGGTTCAACAACTAAGGGCCTTGTGGAAGCAGCCCTAGTCTTCTTCGTCTTGCGCTTCTTCTTGGAGGGAGCGGCATCAGAGGCTTCAGTGTTCTTCCTCTTCCTGGCTTCAGCCTCGGCAGCCCTCGTCTTCTTCTGTTCTGAAGCGGTTGTGGTGACCTTTGGCTTCGAGCCGGTCATGCTGCTCGGGAAGATAATGCGAGGGGCTTCTTGGCTTGAAGGTGCAGGCTGGTCAGCAGGAAGCTTCTTCTTTTTCTTTGCAGCCATCCTGGGGTCAATGCCAGGACGGCCAAGTGACTTGCGCTTCTCAGCCTCATTGTAGGCAAGCTCACACTTATCAGCCAAACTCTTCATGCGCTCACGAGAGCCTTGAGTTTCTTCGCGCTTCTTCAGAAAAGCTTCTTTAAGCTCATGCAGCATGACCTTGAAGTTTCTGACGTCTTGAACACTGAGCTTCGCCACATGCTTCTTGAATTGAGCCTTCTCATAATCAATTTTGTTCTTCAGCTCAACAATGCGCTGAGCAAGAGCTAGCTCAGAAGCAATGGCGCCATTGAAAGAGACGCTGAGGCCAATGGGAAGCTGTAAATCTTCAAAGCTGACATTGGGGGTGTCGAACCACTCATCAATGAAATTGTGGATGATGGCCACATCAAAGAGAGGCAAGTTGTTGAAGATTTCTGCTTCTTCCTTGCTCTTTATCAGCTGCTCAAGGGCATCATCAGCAAGATCTTCATCACTGGACAAATCAATGGGCTCTTCACGCAGAATGGCGGCAGGAGTCAAGGCTTGATCAGTATGCCTGAAAAGTTGCTTTTTCTTCTCCGTATTCTTGGAGATGCGGGATTGATCTTCAGACTGCACACTGGCTTCAGGAGGTGCAGTGGCCAGTGGCTTCACACGAGAAGCTTTTGGAGGTGCAGCTGATGATGAAGCCTTAATTTTCTTTGGCTTCTGCGGCCTTGGAGGAGGAGCTGGGGCTTCATCAGAATCAGCCTCATTGTCAGAATGATCCACTTTGGCACCTTGTACCTTGATGTAGGAGATGAGACCATCAAGGTTTGCAAAGGGGCCAATTCTGTTTTCTTCAGCTTCACGTGTGCCATCCTCACGGGGAGCAAAGGGGCCAGGATTGAAGTCTAATCCCCATGACTTCTTGTTTTCCTTTGTCGAAGCCTTAGAAAACTAGAGGTTGCGCTTGAAGAGATTGTCGTCACGACA
The DNA here is from genome assembly GCF_018294505.1 of Triticum aestivum. Lineage (NCBI taxonomy): Eukaryota > Viridiplantae > Streptophyta > Magnoliopsida > Poales > Poaceae > Triticum > Triticum aestivum. The sequence continues at coordinate 445,560,306 of NC_057813.1, forward strand.
CCAGAGCAATGATGTTGGGTCGGCTTCTTCAGGCTGTGGTCCATGGACCATGCAAGGATAGAATTCTTGCGCAATGGCTTCAGCTTTGTTCTTGGGGGGAAGGCCTCGATAAAGAATATCACCCCAAGGGCTCTTGATAGCATTTTTCTCTACGTACTCCTGGGTGACGAACTTGTACTTGTACCACTGTTCAGCCCAATAGCGTCGAATCCATTGGATTCGAGTCTTGCGCTGATTGTAATCTTCTTCAGGATGTGTTTTATACATTTCTGCCAGATCATCAGGCAGATCCTTTGAAGTTCCCCCACGACGCTGTCTGCCACCCTTCCTGGCAGATTTCTCCGTAGCCATGAACTTCAAGCTGAACGGTTTCAATATGTTCAAAGGCTTCAAAGGCTTTCGCTTGCTGGTCAGACAGGAACTGGCTTCAGGAGAATTGATATGATGCTGTAAGTATTCTGCAAACGAATGCAGACTATGAGAACCAAGGGATTCTCCCACGGACATGTACCTGTGATAGCATTAGAGATGCGAGGGAAGGGGAAGAGGTCATATGCATTCTCAGAAGATTTTGAAGATAAATCAGTTTGAAGACATTGACCTCATGATGCGAAGACATTCACTTATATGTGGTGAGTTGGTTCCAGATTTGTACCAATCCGTGAATAAGTACAAGTGAGGAATCAAACTAGATAGGAAATCTAAGTGAATAGACTAGGCATTATGAGATGCAGACAGAATAGATCTATCATTGAGTAGGTAGAAACCACTTTCGATAAGTAGGATTAATCTATGAAGATCAAAAAGGTTGTAAAAATAGAGTTATAATTACCGCACGATGAACTGCTAGATGGGAAGAATAGGAGACCGAGCAGTTCAGCCCACCGTGCCCTAACTTGGCGACGGAGGACACCTACGGCGACGGCGGAGAGGATGATGTCCGCGGCCGGCGTGAGGACGGTGTCGGAGAAGTCGCGGCAGCTAAGCGCTTCGTCGCCGGCATCGTCTAGAGCTAGCGGTGGCGCTAGGGTTTTGACGAGGTGGAGAGGTGGAAGAAGGTTTTCTTGACCGCAGGGGACACGTATTTATAAGTAGGTGTGCAACACAGCGCAATTACGCAGGTGCCCCTGTCTGTTCACATCCGTGGGACACGTGGCAAGCATGCAACATACATAGAGTTGTCCCACGTTCCCACGCCCGCCGAGTTTGTCGGATGTTCGTTCCGGCTTCTCCGGATATAGACAATAAAGATGAATCATTTAAATAGGACTTGATGTTTGTCTCTCTGTCTTCTACTGACTAGGACGGAGAGAAGACATTCGACAGTTTCAATAGAATGCATATGATTTGGACAGATAGAGTTTGAGATAGAAAGCATAGAGGGGTTAGGGTCCGATCACATTCACTTAGTTCAAAAGATTCAACTTGAAGACATAGATATAAGTGAATGTTGTAGAGGACAGAACGCTAGTATATATATATTCAATCAAATCATCATAGCGCAGAAAATCATGAAGATAAATAGAAACTGAAGACAAACCAAATGCGAAGTCTTTGCAAAAGTAACGCCATGAGTGAAACACTTCAAACAGAGAAATTTGGTGGTGGCGTTACCCACCGTATAGGAAGTATTAGACCTAGACACGGCGCACAATTATCGTGGCACTCTGAAGTCAAATTCCATGTTAATGTATTCACACTCAGAGTGTAAATCTTCATTGATTGAAGATATACATTACTTTGTGTGTTGCACATCTAAGTTATCAACATGCATAAGTGTTAGGATGTGTGCCTGATCACAGGACATTCGAGGATTCCAAGATATTTAGCTCACACCGTAACTTGCAAAACCTTTTCTCATCCAAGGGCTTTGTGAAGATATCTGCCAGTTGCTCTTCAGTGTTGATGTGCATGATATCTATATCTTTCTTCATATCATGATCTCTGAGAAAGTGATGAGGTATTTCAATGTGCTTTGTCTTCAAGTGCTGGACTGGATTGTTGGCTATCTTGATGGCACTTTCGTTGTCGCAAAAGAGAGATACTTATTTCAGGTTGATCCATAATCCTTGAGAGTTTGCTTCATCCATAGAAGCTGAGTACAACAGGATCCAGCAGCAATGTATTCAGATTCAGCAGTTGAGAGTGATACACAGTTCTGCTTCTTTGAAGACCAACAGACAAGTGATCGAACAAGAAAATGACATGTGCCTGATGTAGACTTGCGATCCACCTTGTCACCAGCATAATCAGCATCCGAGAATCCAACCAAATCAAATTTTGAGCCCTTGGGATACCATAATCCGAGTGTTGGGGTGTAAGCCAAATATCGAAGAATTCGCTTCACAGCTAAGTGATGCGATTCCTTTAGTGCCGCTTGGAATCAAGCACACATGCAAACACTAAGCATAATATCTGGCTTAGATGCACATAAATAAAGCAAAGAACCAATCATGGAGCGGTATACCTCTTGATCGAACTCTTTACCATTGTCGTCGGGACCAAGATGGTGTTTGGCTGGCATTGGCGTCGTGTAGCCTTTGCAGTCTTCCATTCCAAACTTCTTCAGACAATGTTTGAGGTATTTTTCTTGAGATATGAAGATGCCATTTCGTTGCTGACGAATTTGAAGACCAAGGAAGAACTTCAGCTCACCCATCATGGACATTTGATATTGCTCTTGCATCATGTACCCAAACTCATCACTGTACTTCTGGTTGGTGCAGCCGAAGATTATGTCATCCACATATATTTGGCACACAAACAGTTCATCATAATCTATCTTCGTGAAGAGTGTGGGATCGAGGGATCCAGGTTTGAAGCCTTTGCTCTTCAGGAAGTCTTTGATTGTATCATACCAGGCACGAGGAGCTTGTTTGAGGCCATACAGTACTTTGTTTAGCTTGTACACCATATCAGGATGTTTTGGATCTTCAAAGCCAGGTGGTTGTGCGACATATACTTCTTCTTCAATCTTGCCATTGAGAAATGCACTCTTTACATCCATTTGATATAGGACGATGTTGTGATGATTAGCATAGGCTAGCAGTATGCGAATAGCTTCAAGTCTAGCAACAGGAGCAAATGTTTCATCGAAGTCAATTCCTTCAACTTGAGTATATCCTTGAGCCACAAGACGTGCTTTGTTTCTGACGACTTGACCATGCTCATCTTGTTTGTTCCGATATATCCATTTTGTGCCAATTATGTTATGCTTGTGAGGGTCAGGGCGCTTGACCAGTTCCCAAACATTATTCAGCTTGAACTGTTGAAGTTCTTCTTGCATGGCTTGAATCCATTCAGGTTCCATAAAGGCTTCAGCAACTTTCTTGGGTTCAGATATTGATACAAATGAAAAATGCCCACAGAAATTTGCTAACTGTGTTGCTCTTGATCGAGTAAGAGGACCAGGTGTGTTGATGCTATCAATTATCTTCTCAATTTGTACTTCATTTGCAACACGAGGATGAACTGGACGAAGACCTTGCTCATGCTGATCATTGTCATCATTGGAAGTATTGTCTTCAGTCTGAGCATTGTCTTCAGGTTGGTTTGGTGCAGAAATGATAACTTCCTCTTCAGGCTATGCTTCAGAGGGCATGATCTCACCAGTTCCCATCAGCTTGATAGATTCACTGGAAGGAGCTTCATCATGTGTGTTTGGCAGGAGCTCTCGTTGTGAACCATTGGTTTCATCAAATCGCACATCCACTGTTTCAACGATTTTGTAGTGGAAGAGGTTGAAAACTCTGTAAGAGTGCGAATCCTTTCCATAGCCAAGCATGAAGCCTTCATGAGCTTTGGATTCAAATTTTGACTTGTGATGGGGATCCTTGATCCAGCACCTAGCACCAAAGACTCTGAAGTAGCTGACATTTGGCTTCTTGCCAGTAAGGAGCTCATAGGATGTTTTGCCCAGAAGCTTGTGGATGTAAACACGGTTGATGATGTGACATGCAGTATCAATTGCTTCAGGCCAGAATTTTCTTGGTGTCTTGTACTTGTCAAGCATTGTTCGAGCCATCTCAATGAGGGTTCGGTTCTTGCGCTCAACAATGCCATTTTGCTGAGGTGTGTAAGGAGCAGAAAATTCATGAGTGATTCCCATTGTATCCAGATAAAGATCAAGGCCGGTGTTCTTGAATTCAGTGCCGTTATCACTTCTGATATGCTTGATCTTGACGCCATAATTGTTCATTGCTCGATTGGCGAATCGTCTGAAGACATCTTGTACTTCAGTCTTGTAGAGAATTATGTGCACCCATGTATATCTTGAGTAGTCATCAACAATGACGAAGCCATAGAGACACGTCGTTGTTGTGAGGGTGGAGTAGTGAGTAGGTCCAAATAAGTCCATGTGTAGCAGCTCGAAGGGTTGAGATGTTGTCATGATTGCCTTCGAGGGATGCTTGGCCCTTGTCATCTTCCCAGCTTCGCAAGCACCACACAAATGATCTTTCTTGAACTTGACACCTTCGATGCCTATGACATGCTTCTTCTTGACGAGAGTGTGCAAGTTCCTCATGCCAGCGTGCCCTAGCCTTCGATGCCAGAGCCAGCATTCTGAAGCTTTTGCAAGAAGACATACGGCAAGTTGTGGACCTGCTGAGAAATCTACCATGTATAGATCACCTTTCCTATACCCTTCAAAGACTAGAGATTTGTCAGATTCCATTAGTACAAGGCAACGATATTTGCCAAATATCACAATCATGTTCAAGTCACAAAGCATTGAGACAGACATTAAGTTGAAACCAAGGGATTCAACTAGCATCACTTTATCCATGTGTTGATCCTTTGAGATTGCAACTCTACCTAGACCCAATACTTTGCTTTTACCAGTGTCAGCAAATGTAATGTGACTCTTGTCGGATGGACGTAAGGTTGAGTCCATGAGAAGACTTTGATCACCATTCATATGATTTGTGCGTCCACTGTCAATAATCCATTCTGAAGCTTTTGGTGACATGCCCTATAGTGCAGTTAGGAGGATAGGCTTCACAAGGTATGTTGTGAAGCATAAGCATTTGATGCACATGTGGATTATCACAACATAGATGAAAGTTAGCACACAGTATGACAGGTAAGCAATTCATATGTGGAATACATAGTAAGTCATTTTATCATGCGTCCCTTTGTGTTTTAGGTCCCCAGCAATAATATCGGACGCCTTTGATTGCTGGCTGGAGACCATGTTCTGCAAAAGAGAGTTAATTCTTCTTCACCACCCACATCTTTAGGGGTGGCTTAGAAGCAATGAGTCTAACTGCAGCATCTGAGAATTTCGGCTTTGGAGCCCTAGCAAATAGCCTTGCAGGAGATGAATGATACTCATATGAATAAGCAAAAAAGTTCTTAGTATTGTGAACATAGCGGTTTGAAGACACACGCTCATATTCATAAGTTTGAGTGTGATTTCCCTGCAAAACATTGGCGTTAGGGTGACTCATGTGAGTCCTGTATCTGTATGAAGCCTTTGGGCCACATGAAGCTATAGGTCTGGGGTTTGTCTTCTTCCTTGGTGGTGTCATGACGACATTCACAGGAAGATTCTCAATTTACTGCTTGGGTACCCAGATCTTCTTCATAGGTGGTCCATTCCTGCAGTTAGTACCAATGTACCTGGCAAACACTTCACCATTCTGATTTTTGAACAGCTTATAGTTTGCATCAAAGGATTCATCAATGACAATAGGATTAGCACAGGTAAAGCCAGATAAGGTGGATGGATCTAATGAATGTTCCTTTGCAGCGACCCATGTGGTTTTGGGGTACTGCTCAGGCTTCCAGTACGATCCATCAACATTCATTTTCCTTTCGAACCCAACACCCTCTTTCCTAGGGTTTCGGTTCAGAATCTACTTTTTGAGGACATCGTAGAGAGTCGGATGTCCCTTCAAACTTTTGTACATCCCTGTTTCAAGCAATGTCTTCAACATAGCATTTTCATCAGCAACAGCAGTGGTATCCTCCGCAGAGGGGTTAGTAACCACTCCAGTAGGTGAAGACAATGAAACAGTAGCAGCAGTGGAACATTCAGCAACAGATGTAGCATTATCACGCTCAATGCATTTTAGACATGGTGGTTCAAATCCATCCTGAGTGGAACTGATCTGTTGAGTGCGAAGTGACTCATTCACTTTTTGAAGATCTTCATGAGCCGCTCTCAATTTCTCAAGCTCTTGTTTCCTTTGAAGATAATCATAGGAGAGTCTTTCATAAGTAGTTGAGAGCGATTCATGACGACCTTCAAGTTCTTGGTACTTAGCATGAAGATTTTTTATGTCATCAACTAAGGACTGTGAACGTGTCAATTCAGCGTCCAATAGGTCATCGCTTTTGTCTAACAGTTTTTGAGTATGTTCCATAGCCTTTTGTTGTTCAGTTGCAATTTTAGCAAGTGTTTTGTAGCTGGGTTTGGATTCACAATCAGAGTCATCTTCACTTGAAGTTTGAAAGTAAGCATCGCGGGATTTTACCTTGGCACCATGTGCCATGAAGCAGTAGGTGGGAGAAGGATCGTCTTCGTCATTAGCTTCAGCGTTGGTGTGGAAGTCATTGTCTTCAGTGTTGAAGATGGACTTGGCGACATAGGTTGTGGCTAGAGCCAGACTTGCAACGCCAGGGTCAGACTCCTCACCAGACTCCACCTCCGCCTCCTCCGAAGCAGACTCCTCCTCTGAATCCATTTCCTTGCCAACAAAAGCACGAGCCTTGCTAGATGAGCTCTTCTTGTATGGCGAAGACTTGGAAGAAGACTTAGAAGACTTTGAGGATTTCTTTTTCTTCTTGTCATCGGAATCATATTCCTTGCTTTTCTTCTTCTTCTTCTCATTGTCCCACTGTGGACACTCAGATATGTAGTGACCGGGTTTCTTGCACTTGTGGCAGATTCTCTTCTTGTGATCATGGGTGGAAGCTTCATCATTCCTTGAGCTGGATCGTGAAGACTTTCTGAAGCCTTTCTTCTTTGTGAATTTCTGGAACTTCTTCACAAGCATAGCAAGTTCCCTTCCAATGTCTTCAGGATCTTCAGAACTGCAGTCAGATTCTTCTTCAGATGAGGAAACAACTTTTGCCTTCAAAGCACGAGTTCGGCTATAGTTTGGGCCATAGATATCTCTTTTCTCAGATAGCTAGAACTCATGTGTGTTGAGCCTCTCAAGTATATTAGACGGATCGAGTGTCTTGAAGTCAGGACGTTCTTGTATCATGAGGGCAAGGGTGTCAAAGGAGCTGTCAAGTGATCTCAGCAGTGTCTTCGCGATTTCATGCTTGGTAATCTCAGTTGCACCAAGAGCTTGAAGTTCATTTGTGATATCAGTGAGGCGATCAAACGTGAGCTGGACATTTTCATTGACGTTTCTCTTGAAGTGGTTGAAGAGGTTGTGAAGAACACTGATTCTTTGATCTCTCTGGGTTGAGACGCCTTCGTTGACCTTGGATAGCCAGTCCCAGACTAGCTTCGACGTTTCCAGAGCACTCACTCGGCCATACTGTCCTTTGGTCAGATGACCATAGATGATGTTCTTTGCAGTAGAGTCCAGTTGAATGAACTTCTTGACATCAGTGGGGGTGACACCTTCACCAGTTTTGGGAACGCCATTCTTGACGACATACCAGAGGTCGACATCAATGGCTTCAAGATGCATACGCATCTTATTCTTCCAGTAGGGATATTCAGTTCCATCGAACACGGGGCAAGCAGCGGAGACCTTGATTATCCCTGCAGTCGACATAGCTGAAACTCCAGGTGGTTAAACCGAATCACACAGAACAAGGGAGTACCTTGCTCTGATACCAATTGAAAGTGCTAGTTATCGACTAGAGGGGGGGTGAATAGGCGATTTTTATCAAAGTCTTCAAAACGTGGAAGTTTCGAAGACAAACAATAGAAATAACCTAATTGATATGCAGCGGAAGATAAACTACCATAAGCAAGCCATAGTCAAGTATGCAATGATGTGAAAGTATAGGACTAATAGCGGCTAAGTAGTAAGGATCAGGATGGAAGATAGTATGAAGCCAATCAATAGTAGTAGTCAAGCCATGAAGTCAAACAGATACACAGATAGGCAATGACTTCACAAAGACAAACTTAAGTAAAGGAAGGGAGAGGATAGAACCAGTCACTTGTTGAAGACACAGGATTTGTTGGACCATTTCCAGTTGTTGTGACAACTGTACGTCTGGTTGGAGTGGCTGAGTATTTAAACTCAAGGACACACAGTCCCAGACACCCAGTCGCTGAGCACGCAGCTCAGGACACCAAGTCCTCACTGTATTCTCCTTGAACTAAGGACACACAGTCCTCGCCCAATCACTCTGGTAAGTCTTCAAGGTAGACTTCTGAACCTTCACAGACTTCGTTCACCGGCAATCCACAATGACTCTTGGATGCTCAGAACGCGATGCCTAACCGGCTGGAGGATTCACAGTCCTCAAGTGTAATAAGTCTTCAGGTCACACAGACAGAAAGACTTCAGTGATGCCTAACACTCTTTGGCTCTGGGTGTTTGGGCTTTGTCCTCGCAAGGATTTTTATCTCTCTCAAATGCTTCGAGGTGGGTTGCTCTCAAACGACAAAAGCCGTGTACAAACTCTGAGCAGCCACCAATTTATGGTGTAGGGGGTGGGCTATTTGTAGCCACTAGGCAACCCGACCTGATTTGTCCAAAATGACCCTGGGTCACTAAGGAACTGACACGTGTTCCAATGGTCAGATTTCAAACACACGCGGAAACTTTACTTGGGCTACAAGCAAAGCTGACTCATCCAGCTCTGGATAAGGTTTGCTCTCATTGTCTTCGCTCGAAGACATAGGATTTGAGTTGAGCATCACTTCAGTCACTCTGACTTAGTTCACTTGGACCCCACTTAACAGTACGGTGGTTCCTATGACTCAACAAAGAAGAAAAGGAAGCAACGAATCCACACAGTCTTCGCACTCCATAGTCTTCACGCAATGTCTTCTCATGTCATAGTCTTCAATATGAATATCTTCTCACACCACCATTGTCTTCAATGTCTTCATACATTTTTAGGGGTCATCTCCGGTAGGTAAACCGAATCAATGAGGGACACTACCTGCGTTATCCTGCAATTCTCACAAACGCATTAGTCCCTCAACCAACTTTGTCGTAAATACTCCAAAACCAACTAGGGGTGGCACTAGATGCACTTACAGCTTTAACTCTTAACTCCATACCTTACAACTCAGGAAAGAACTCCTTCTTTGACTGATCCATCTTGAACACCTTCAAGATCATGTCAAGGTATGTGCTCATTTGAAAGTACCATTTAGCGTTTTTTATCTATCCCCATAGATCTTGATGCTCAATGTTCAAGTAGCTTAATCCAGGTTTTCACTTGAAAAACACTTTTCAAATAACCCTATATGCTTTCCAGAAAATTCTACATCATTTCTGATCAACAATATGTTAACAACATATACTCATCAGAAATTCTATAGTGCTCCCACTCACTTCTTTGGAAATACAAGTTTCTCATAAACTTTGTATAAACCCAAAATCTTTGATCATCTTATCAAAGTGCATATTCCAACTCTGAGATGCTTACTCCAGTCCATGGAAGGATCGCTGGAGCTAGCATACCTTTTAGCATCCTTAGGATCGACAAAACCTTTCTGATTGTATCGCATACAACCTTTCCTTACGAAACTGGTAAAGAAACTAGTTTTGACATCCATCTGCCAGATTTCATAAATGCAGCTAATGCTAACATGATTCCGACGGACTTAAGCATCGCTACGGATGAGAAAATCTCATCGTAGTCAACTTCCTTGAACTTGTGAAAACTCTTCGCCACATGTCGAGCTTCATAGACGGTGACATTACCGTCCACGTCCTTCTTCTTCTTAAAGATCCATTTATCTCAATGGCTTGCCGATCATCGGGCAAGTCCACCAAAGTCCATGCTTTGTTCTGATACATGGATCCTATCTCGGATTTCATGGCTTCTAACCATTTGTCGGAATTTGGGCCCACCATCGCTTCTCCATAGCTCGTAGGTTCATTGTCGTCTAGCAACATGACCTTCAAGACAGGATTACTGTACCACTCTGAAGTAGTACGCATCCTTGTCACCCTACGAGGTACGGTAGTGACTTGATCCAAAAACTTCATGATCACTATCATAAGCTTCTACTTCAATTGGTGTAGGCGCCACAGGAACAACTTCCTGTGCCCTGCTACACACTTGTTGAAGTGACGGTTCAATAACCTCATCAAGTCTCCACCATCCTCCCACTCAATTCTCGAGACAAACCTTTCCTCGAGAAAGGACCTGATTCAAGAAACAATCCCTATTGCTTTCGGATCTGAATTAGGAGGTATACCCAACTATTTCGGGTGTCCTATGAAGATGCATTTTATCCGCTTTGGGTTCGAGCTTATCAACCTGAAACTTTTTCACATAAGCGTCGCAGCCCCAAACTTTTAAGAAACGACAACTTAGGTTTCTCCAAACCATAGTTCAAACGGTGTCGTCTCAACGGAATTACGTGGTGCCCTATTTTAAAGTGAATGCGGTTGTCTCTAACGCCTAACCCATGAATGATAGTGGTAATTCGATAAGAGACATCATGGTACGCACCATATCCAATAGGGTGCAACTATGATGTTCGGACACACCATCACACTATGGTGTTCCAGGCGGTATTAATTGTGAAACAATTTCCACAATGTCTTAATTGCGTGCCAAAGCTCGTAACTCAGATACTCATCTCTATGATCATATCATAGACATTTTATCCTCTTGTCAAGATGATCTTCAACTTCACTCTGAAATTACTTGAACCATTCAATAACTCAGACTTGTGTTTCATCAAGTAAATATACTCAGTATCTACTCAAATCATCCGTGAAGTAAGAACATAACGATATCCACTGCGTGCCTTGGCACTTATTGGACTGCACACATCAAAATGTATTACTTCCAACAAGTTGCTTTCTTGTTCAATTTACTGAAACCGAGGCTTTCCGTCATCTTGCCCATGTGGTATGATTTGCATGTCTCAAGTGATTCAAAATCAAGTGAGTCCAAAACGATCCATCTGCATGGAGTTTCTTCATGCGTACATACCAATAGACATGGTTTGCATGTCTCAAACTTTTCAAAAACGAGTGAGTCCAAAGATCCATCAACATGCAGCTTCTTCATGCGTTTTATGACTTACATGGCAGTGCCACAAGTAGGTGGTACTATCATTACTATCTTGTATCTTTTGGCATGAACATGTGTATCACTACGATTGAGATTCAATAAACCATTCATTTTAGGTGCAAGACCTTTGAAGGTATTATTCAAATAAACAGAGTAACTATTATTCTCCTTAAATGAATAACCGTACTGCAATAGACATAATCCAATCATGTCTATGCTCAACGCAAACACCAAATAACAATTATTTAGGTTTAATACCAATCTCGATGGTAGAGGGAGCGTGCGATGCTTGATCATATCAACCTTGGAAACACATCCAACACATATCGTCAGCTCACCTTTAGCTAGTCTCCGTTTATTCCGTAGCTTTTACTTCGAGTTACTAACACTTAGCAACCGAACCGGTATCTAATACCCTGGTGCTACTAGGAGTACTAGTAAAGTACACATTAACTTAATGTATATCCAATATACTTCTATCGACCTTGCCAGCCTTCTCATCTACCAAGTATCTAGGGTAATTCTGCTCCAGTGGTTGTTCCCCTTATTACAGAAGCACTTAGTCTCGGGTTTGGGTTCAACCTTGGGTTTCTTCATTAGAGCAGCAGCTGATTTGCTGTTTCATGAAGTATCCCTTCTTGCCCTTGCCCTTCTTGAAACTAGTGGTTTCACCAACCATCAACAATTGATGCTCCTTCTTGATTCCTACTTTCGCGGTGTCAAACATCGCGAATATCTCAAGGATCATCATATCTATCCCTGATTTGTTATAGTTCATCACGAAGCTCTAGCAGCTTGGTGGCAATGACTTTGGAGAAACATCACTATCTCTGGAAGATCAACTCCCACTCAATTCAAGTGTTTGTTGCACTCGGACAATCTGAGCACAAGCACAACGATTGAGCTTTTCTCCCTTAGTTTGCAGGCTAAGAAAATCGTCGGAGGTCTTATACCTCTTGACGTGGGCACGAGCCTGAAATCCCAATTTCAGCCCTCGAAACATCTCATATGTTCCGTGACGTTTCGAAATTGTCTTTGGTGCCTCAACTCTAAACCGATTAACTGAACTATCACGTAGTTATCAAAAATGTGTATGTCAAATGTTCGCAACATCCACAGACGACGTTCGAGGTTCAGCACACCGAGCGGTGCATTAAGGACATAAGCATTCTACGAAGCAACGAGGACAATCCTCAGTTTACGGACCCAGTCTGCATAATTGCTACTATCAACTTTCAACTAAATTTTCTCTAGGAACATATCTAAAACAGTAGAACTAAAGCGCGAGCTACGACACAATTTGCAAGAATCTTTTGACTTCAGGATAATTAAGTTCATCTTATGAACTCCCACTCAGATAGACATCCCTCTAGTCATCTAAGTGATTACATGATCCGAGTCAACTAGGTCGTGTCCGATCATCACGTGAGACGGACTAGTCATCATCGGTGAACATCTTCATGTTGATCGTATCTACCATACGACTCATGCTCAACCTTTCGGTCTCTTGTGTTCCGAGGCCATGTCTGTACATGCTAGGCTCGTCAAGTCAACCTAAGTGTTTCGCGTGTGTAAATCTGGCTTACACCCGTTGTATGTGAATGTTAGAATCTATCACACCCGATCATCACGTGGTGCTTCGAAACGACGAACTTTTGCAACGGTGCACAGTTAGGGGGAACACCTTCTTGAAATTTTAATGAGGGATCATCTTATTTACTACCGTCGTTCTAAGCAAATAAGATGCATAAACATGATAAACATCACATGCAATCAAAAAGTGACATGATATGGCCAATATCATTTTGCTCCTTTTGATCTCCATCTTCGGGGCTCCATGATCATCATCGTCACCGGCATGACACCATGATCTCCATCATCATGTCTCCATGAATTTGTCTCGCCAACTTATTACTTCTACTACTATGGCTACCGGTTAGCAATAAAGTAAAGTAATTACATGGCGTTGTTCAATGACACGCAGGTCATACAATAAATAAAGACAACTCTTATGGCTCCTGCCGGTTGTCATACTCATCGACATGCAAGTCATGATTCCTATTACAAGAACATGATCAATCTCATACATCACATATCATTCATCACATTCTTCTTGGCCATATCACATCACATAGCATACCCTGCAAAAACAAGTTAGACATCCTCTAATTTTTGTTTGCATGTTTTACGTGGCTGCTATGGGTTTCTAGCAAGAACGTTTCTTACCTACGCAAAAACCACAACGTGATATGTCAATTGCTATTTACCCTTCATAAGGACCCTTTTCATTGAATCCAATCCGACTAAAGTGGGAGAGACTGGCACCCGCTAGCCACCTTATGCAACAAGTGCATGTCAGTCGGTGGAACATGTCTCACGTAAGAGTACGTGTAAGGTCAGTTCGGGCCGCTTCATCCCACAATGCCGTTGAATCAAGATAAGACTAGTAACAGTAAGCATATTGAAAAAAATCAACGCCCACAACTACTTTGTGTTCTACTCGTGCATAGAATCTACACAATAGACCTAGCTCATGATGCCACTGTTGGGGAACGTAGCAGAAATTCAAAATTTTCTACGCATCACCAAGATCAATCTATGGAGAGACTAGCAATGAGGGGAAGGAGAGTGCATCTACATACCCTTGTAGATCGCTAAGCGGAAGCGTTCAAGTGAACGCGGTTGAAGGAGTCGTACTCGTTGTGATCCAAATCACCGGAGATCCTAGTGCCGAACGGACGGCACCTCCGCGTTCAACACACGTGCAACCTGGTGACGTCTCCCATGCCTTGATCTAGCAAGGAGAGAGGGAGAGGTTGGGGAAGACTCCGTCCAGCAGCAGCACGACGGCGTGGTGGTGGTGGAGGAGAGTGGCAATCCTACAGGGCTTCGCCAAGCACCGGGGGAGACGAGGAGGACTTGGGAGAGAGGAAGGGTTGCGCCAGAACTTGGGGTGCGGCAGCCCTCCCACCCCTCCACTATTTATAGGTGGGGGGAGAGGGGGCCGGCCCCCCTAGATCTCATCTAGGGTTGGGGCGGTGGCCAAGGGTGGAGGAGTGCCTCCCAAGTCAAGTGGAGGCCCTCCCCCTTAGGGTTTCCCCTCTCCCATGCGCATGGGCCTTGGGGGGCTGGTGCCCCTGGCCCATTAAGGCTAGGGCGCACCCCTACAGCCCATGCTGCTGTATTGGACGTGGTGGAACAATTTCCGGATCTCCGGGCCCCTCCGGAATCCTCCGGAACCTTCTGGAAGCTTCCCGGTACAATACCGGAAAAACCCAAACTTCTCCCGGAACCCGAACAACAACTTTCCATATATAAATCTTTACCTCCAGACCATTCGGGAACTCCTGTGAAGTCCGGGATCTCATCCGGGACTCCGAACAACATTCGGTAACCACATACAAACTTCCTTTATAACCCTAGCGTCATCGAACCTTAAGTGTGTAGACCCTACGGGTTCGGGAACCATGCAGACATGACCGAGACGTTCTCCGGTCAATAACCAACAGCGGGATCTGGATACCCATGTTGGCTCCCACATGTTCCATGATGATCTCATTGGATGAACCACGATGTCAAAAGACTCAATCAATCACGTATACAATTCCCTTTGTCTAGCGGTATTGTACTTGCTCGAGATTCGATCGTCGGTATCTGGATACCTTGTTCAATCTTGTCACCGGCAAGTCTCTTTACTCGTTCCGTAACACATCATCCCGTGATCAACCCCTTGGTCACATTGTGCACATTATGATGATGTCCTACCGAGTGGGCCAGAGATACCTCTCCGTTACACGGAGTGACAAATCCCAGTCTCGATTTGTGCCAACCCAACAGACACTTTCGGAGATACCCATAGTGCACCTTTATAGCCACCCAGTTATGTTGTGACGTTTGGTACACCCAAAGCATTCCTACGGTATTCGGGAGTTGCACAATCTCATGGTCTAAGGAAATGATACTTGACATTAGAAAAGCTTTAGCATACGAACTACATGATCTTTGTGCTAGGCTTAGGATTGGGTCTTGTCCATCACATCATTCTCCTAATGATGTGATCCTGTTATCAACGACATCCAATGTCCATGGTCAGGAAACCGTAACCATCTATTGATCAACGAGCTAGTCAACTAGAGGCTTACTAGGGACATGGTGTTGTCTATGTACCCACACATGTATCTGAGTTTCCTATCAATACAATTATAGCATGGATAATAAACAATTATCATGAACAAGGAAATATATTAATAACTAATTTATTATTGCCTCTAGGGCATATTTCCAACTGTTAGCTTATGCCTCTCCCTCAAATAGAATTGCAATAGTGATTACCGGTCTAGTAACGTAGTCAATTGCCTAGGGACAATTTCACAATTCCTACCACCACTTTTCCATACTCGCTATATTTACTTTATTGCTTCTTTATCTAAACAGCCCCTACTTTTTATTTACGCGTTCTTTATTATCTTGCAAACCTATCATATCACACCTACAAAGTAATTCTAGTTTCATACTTGTTCTAGGTAAAGCGAACGTAAAGCGTTCGTAGAGTCGTATCAGTGGCCAATAGGACTTGAGAGAGTATTTGTTCTACCTTTAGCTCCTCGTTGGGTTCGACACTCTTACTTATCAAAAGAGGCTACAATTATCCCGTATACTTGCAGGTTATCAAGACCTTTTTCTAGCACCGTTGCCGGGGAGTCATAGCGTGGGGTGAATATTCTCGTGTGTGCTTGTTTGCTTTATCACTAAGTAATTTTTATTTGATGTTCTTAGTTGTTCTCTATCTTTAGTTATTGATATGGAACACGAAATACCAAAAAAATTAGGTGTACTTGCTGCTCATGGATATGGGGAACCTCCTAAAACTCTCGATGCTCGTTATGTGAAAGAAATTATGTAGTACTTTAATAATCCTGAGAAAACCCCATTCAACTTTGTTATGGGAGACACGTTGGATCAACGTGAATACTTTAGGGATTATCGCTTGACACAAAAAGGGAAACTATTATGGGATCAAATTCAAATGTTGAAGTGGTATGCTAGGAAACTATGCTTGATGCATGATTATACTTGCTGCTCTAGGATGAAGGCTCCACACCTTCCCTTTTCATGCAAATTTAATGATAATGAAACCTTAGATTCTTATGCTAACGGTAGATATGATTACTATGATGTGGAACAAATAGAAGAATTTGTTGCTTTTATGGGTGCTTATGAGATTGAATCTATGTTTAAAGTGTTTGACGATTTTGATGATTCAGTTTATAGACCAGAAAATTTAGCTATACTTAGATATTGCTATGAAAATTATGAATACAATTACAATATTAATGCATTTATTGAGAAAGTATCCGCTGTCCAAGAAGAGAATAATATTTTGTAGGAAGCTATGGAAGAAGAAATTGCTGAAATTGTGAGCTCATTGGATGAAAAAGATGATGAGGAGAGCGAAGAACAAAAGGAGGAAGAGCGGATTGATCACCCGTGCCCACCTTCTAATGAGAGTAACTCTTCAACTCATACATTGTTCAATTCCCCTTCATGCTTACCGAAGGATGATTGCTATGATCCCGTTGATTCTCTTGAAATATCCCTTTTTGATGATGCTTGCTATGATTGTGGCCAAGATGCCAATATGAATGATGCTTATGGAGATGAACTTGCTATAGTTCCTTATGTTCAACATGAAATTGTTGCTATTGCACCCACGCATGATAGTCCTATTATCTTTTTGAATTCTCCCTACCACACTATATCGGAGAAGTTTGTGCTTATTAAGGACTATATTGATGGGTTGCGTTTTACTATTGCACATGATGATTTTGATAGATATAATATGCATGTGCTTGATTCTCCTACTTGCAATTATTATGAGAGAGGAACTATATCTCCACCTCTCTATGTTTACAATGTGATGAAATTGCAAGAAACTGCTTATACTATGCATTGGCCTTTACTTGGTGTGCATGAATCATTCTTTTATGACATGTCGATGCATAGGAAGAGGGTTGGACTTCGTCATTACATGATATATGTTACTTTGTGCTCGCTACTAAATTACAAATCATTGTTAATTAAAATTGGCTTTGATATACCTTGGAATCCGGGTGGATCCATTACTTGAGCACTATATGCCTAGCTTAATGGCTTTAAAGAAAGTGCTGCCAGGGAGACAACCCGGAAGTTTTAGAGAGTCATTCATTTCTGATGAGTGCTTTCATATAGTCTAAAACAAACAAAAAATAAAGAGGGGAACCAAAAAACTTTTCAAAAAGGAAAGTGAAAGTGAGAGAGACAAGCATTGTTGAAGTGGGAGAGCTCCTTGAACTTTGTTCATGCTCACGGAAACTTTGTGAATCTTAATTACAGAAACTTTTCATCAAAAATAATTATCCCCTTGTACAATTCCATTGTATTATAAAAATAATGTGCCAAGGTTTTCCTTTAGGATGTTTACGATGCTTGTTGGTTTGTACAGTGCAGGACAGAAACTTTGGCTGTAGTGCATGATTTTACATTTTTAACTGGAATGTCAATTGGTTCTGATTCCTTTTGTAATGTCTTGGTGTACAATTTTTTTATTTTTCCTAATTTTGGTAGAATTTTTGGGGTAGCATAAGTATGGTGAATGTTCAGACTTCTACAGACTGTTCTGTTTTTGATAGATTCTATTTTTGATGCATAATTTGCTTGTTTTGATGAATCTATCAATTTATATCAGTGGATTAAGCCATGGAAAAGCTATATTACAGTAGACACAATGCAAAAACAAAATATGAATTGGGTTGCAACAGTACTTAGAGTAGTTATTTGCTTTATTATACTAACGGATCTTACCGAGTTTTCTGTTGAAGTTTTGTGTGGATGAAGTGTCTAATCGAGGATGTCTCGATATGAGGAAAAGGAAGAGAGGCAAGAGCTCAAGCTTGGGGATGCCCGAGGCACCCCAAGTAAATATTCAAGGAGGCTCAAGAGTCTAAGCTTGGGGATGCCCCGGAAGGCATCCCCTCTTTCTTCAACAAGTATCGGTATGTTTTCGAATTCGTTTCGTTCATGTGATATGTGCGAATCTTGGAGCGTCTTTTGCATTTAGTTTTCACTTTCTTTTATGCACCATGCTGGTATGAGATAGTACTTGGTTGATTTATAGAATGCTCATTGCACTTCACTTAAATCTTTTGAGTATGGCTTTATAGAATGCTTCATGTGCTTCACTTATATCATTTGAAGTTTGAATTGCCTGTTTCTCTTCACTTAGAAAACCACCATTTGTAGAATGCTCTTTTGCTTCACTTATACTTGTTAGAGCATGGGCATATCTTTTGTAGAAAGAATTAAACTCTCTTGCTTCACTTATATCTATTTAGAGAGATGACAGGAATTGGTCATTCACATGGTTAGTCATAAAATCCTACATAAACTTGTAGATCGCTAAATATGATATGTTTGATTCCTTGCAATAGTTTTGCGATATAAAGATGGTGATATTAGAGTCATGCTAGTGGGTGGTTGTGGATTGTATAGACACTTGTGTTGAGGTTTGCAAATCCCGTAGCATGCACGTATGGTAACCGTTGTGTGACAAATTTGAAGCATGGGGTGTTTCTTTGATTGTCTTCCTTATGAGTGGTGGTCGGGGACGAGCGATGGTCTTTTCCTACCAATCATCCCCCTAGGGGCATGCGTAGTAGTACTTTGCTTCGAGGGCTAATAAACTTTTGCAATAAGTATATGAGTTCTTTATGACTAATGTGAGTCCATGGATTATACGCACTTTTACCTTTCCATCATTGCTAGCCTCTTCAGTACCGTGCATTGCCCTTTCTCACCTCGAGAGTTGGTGCAAACTTCGCTGGTGCATCCAAACCCCGTGATATGATACGCTTTATCACACATAAGCCTCCTTATATCTTCCTCAAAACAGCCACCATACCTACCTATCATGGCATTTCCATAGCCATTCTGAGATATATTGCCATGCAACTTCCATCATCATCATCATATACATGACTTGAGCATTCATTGTCATATTGCTTTGCATGATCGTAAGATAGCTAGCATGATGTTTCATGGCTTGTCCGTTTTTTGATGTCATTGCTACGCTAGATCATTGCACATCCCGGTACACCGCCGGAAGCATTCATATAGAGTCATATCTTTGTTCCAATATCGACTTGTAATATTGAGTTGTAAGTAAATAAAAGTGTGGTGATCATCATTATAGAGCATTGCCCCATGAAAAAAAATAAAAAAGAAAAAAAAAGAAAAAAAGGAAAGGCCAAAGAAGCCTAAATAAAGAAAGGGGGCCAAAGATGCCCACCCAAAAAAAGAAAAGAAAAGGGGCAATGTTACTATCCGTTTTCCACACTTGTGCTTCAAAGTAGAACCATGTTCTTCATATAGTGAGTCTCCTATATTGTCACTTTCATATACTAGTGGGAATTTTCATTATAGAACTTGGCTTGTATATTCCAACGATGGGCTTCCTCAAATGCCCTAGGTCTTCATGAGCAAGCAAGTTGGATGCACACCCACTTAGTTTCTTTTGTTGAGCTTTCATACACTTATAGCTCTTAGTGCATCTGTTGCATGGCAATCCCTACTCCTCGCATTGACATCAATTGATGGGCATCTCCATAGCCCGTTGATTAGCCGCGTCGATGTGAGACTTTCTCCCTTTTTTGTCTTCTCCACATAAACCCCCACCATCATATTCTATTCCACCTATAGTGTTATATCCATGGCTTGCGCTCATGTATTGCGTGAGGGTTGAAAAAGCTAAAGTGCGTTAAAAAGTATGAACCAATTGCTCGGCTTGTCATCGGAGTTGTGCATGATGGGAGCATTTTGTGTGACGAAAATGAAGCATGGCCAAACTATATGATTTTGTAGGGATAAGCTTGCTTGACCTTGTTGTTTTGAAAAGACATGATTGCTTTATTAGTACACTCGAAGTATTATTGTTTTTATGTCAAATGATAGGCTATTGCTTCGAATCACTCGTGTCTTAATATTCATGTCATGATTATACATATGATCAAGATTATGCTAGGTAGCATTCCACATCAAAAATTATTATTTTTATCATTTACCTACTCGAGGACGAGCAGGAATTAAGCTTGGGGATGCTGATACGTCTCTGTTGTATCTATAATTTTTGATTGTTCCATGCCAATATTCTTCAACTTTCATATACTTATGTCAACTTTTTATACTATTTTGGGGACTAACATATTGATCCAGTGCCTAGTGCCAGTTCCTGTTTGTTGCATGTTTTATGTTTCGCAGAAACCCAATATCAAACGGAGTCCAAACGGGATAAAAACGGACAGAGGATTGTTTTGGAATATTTGGGATTTTCCGGAGGAAGAATCAACGTGAAACGGTGCCCGAGGTGGCCAGGAGATAGGGGGGCGCCCTTCCCCTGGGTGCGCCTGGCACTCCCCTGGGCCACCTGTAAGGCGGTTGATGCTCTTCTTTTGCCGCAAGAAAGCTAATTTTACGAGAAAAATCTGGGCGAAAGTCACCCCAATCCGATTTATGGATCTCTGGATATAAAAGAAACAGTGAAGGGGCAGAATCGGGGAACACAGAAACAAAGAGAGATAGAGAGATAGATCCAATCTCGGAGGGTCTCTCGCCCCTCCCACACCATGGGAGCCAAGGACCAGAGGGGAAGCCCTTCTCCCATCTAGGGAGAAGGTCAAGGAAGAAGAAGAAGAAGGGGGGCCCTCTCCCCCTTGCTTCCGGTGGCGCCGGAGTGCTGCCGGAGGCCATCATCATCACCGCGATCTTCACCAACACCTCAGCCATCTTCACCAACATCTCCATCACCTTCCCCCTTCTATATTCAGCGGTCCACTCTCCCGCAACCCGTTGTACCCTCTACTTGAACATGGTGCTTTATGCTTCATATTATTATCCAATGGTGTGTTGCCATCCTATGATGTCTGAGTAGATTTTCGTTGTCCTATCGGTGATTGATGAATTGCTATGATTGGTTTGAGTTGCATGTTTTATTATTGGTGATGTCCTATTGTGCCCTCCGTGTCGCGCAAGCGTGAGGGATTCCCTCTGTAGGGTTTGCAATATGTTTATGATTTGCTTATGGTGGGTGGCGTGAGTGACAGAAGCACAGACCCGAGTAAGTAGGTTGTTTGCTTATGGGATAAAGGGGACTTGATACTTTAATGCTATGGTTGGGTTTTACCTTAATGATCTTTAGTAGTTGCGGATGCTTGCTAGAGTTCCAATCATAAGTGCATATGATCCAAGAAGAGAAAGTATGTTAGCTTATGCCTCTCCCTCAAATAGAATTGCAATAGTGATTACTGGTCTAGTAACATAGTCAAATTGCCTAGGGACAATTTCACAACTCCTACCACCACTTTTCCACACTCGCTATATTTACTTTATTGCTTCTTTATCTAAACAGCCCCTACTTTTTATTTATGCTTTCTTTATTATCTTGCAAACCTATCCTATCACACCTACAAAGTACTTCTAGTTTCATACTTGTTCTAGGTAAAGCGAACATAAAGCGTGCGTAGAGTCGTACCAGTGACCGCTAGGACTTGAGAGAGTATTTGTTCTACCTTTAGCTCCTTGTTGGGTTCGACATTCTTACTTATTGAAAGAGGCTACAACTATCCCATATACTTGCGGGTTATCAAGCTCCCACTCACTTTCTTGTAAATACATGCTTCTCCAAAAGTCTGTATAAAACCATATGTTTTGATCACACTATCAAAGTGTTTATTCCAACTCCGAGAGGCTTGCACCAGTCCATAAATGGATCGCTAGAGCTTGCACACTTTTTTAGCACCTTTTGGATCGACAAAACCTTCTGGTTGCATTATATACAACTCTTCTTCTAGAAATCCATTCAGGAATGCAGTTTTGACATCAATTTGCCATATTTCATAATCATAAAATGCGGCAATTGCTAACATGATTCGGACAGACTTAAGCATCGCTACGGGTGAGAAAGTCTTATCGTAGTCTACCCCTTGAACTTGTCGAAAACCTTTCGCAACAAGTCGAGCTTTATAGACACTAACATTACCATCAGCGTCAGTCTTCTTCTTGATGATCCATTTATTCTCGATGGCTTGCCGATCATCAGGCAAGTCAACCAAAGTCCATACTTTGTTCTCATACATGGATCTCATCTCAGATTTCATGGCCTCAAGCCATTTTGCGGAATCTGGGCTCATCATCGCTTCCTCATAGTTCATAGGTTCGCCATGGTCAAGTAACATGACCTCCAGAATAGGATTACCATACCACTCTGGTGCGGATCTTACTCTGGTTGACCTACAAGGTTCGGTAGTAACTTGATCTGAAGTTTCATGATCAATATCATTAGCTTCCTCACTAATTGGTGTAGGCGTCATAGGAACCGGTTTCTGTGATGAACTACTTTCCAATAAGGGAGCAGGTACAGTTACCTCATCAAGTTCTACTTTCCTCCCACTCACTTCTTTCGAGAGAAACTCCTTCTCTAGAAAGAATTCAAATTTAGCAACAAAAGTCTTGCCTTCAGATCTGTGATAGAAGGTGTACCCAATAGTCTCCTTTGGGTATCCTATGAAGACAAATTTCTCCGATTTGGGTTCGAGCTTATCAGGTTGAAGTTTTTTTTCACATAAGCATCGCAGCCCAAAACTTTAAGAAATGACAACTTTGGTTTCTTGCCAAACCACAGTTCATAAGGCGTCATCTCAACGGATTTTGATGGTGCCCTATTTAACGTGAATGCAGCCGTCTCTAAAGCATAACCCCAAAACGATAGCGGTAAAGCAGTAAGAGACATCATAGATCGCACCATATCTAGTAAAGTACGATTACGACATTCGGACACACCATTACGTTGTGGTATTCCGGGTGGCTTGAGTTGCGAAACTATTCCGCATTGTTTCAAATGTAGACCAAACTCGTAACTCAAATATTCTCCTCCACGATCAGATCGTAGAAACTTTATTTTCTTGTTATGATGATTTTCCACTTCACTCTGAAATTCTTTGAACTTTTCAAATGTTTGAGACTTATGTTTCATTAAGTAGATATACCCATATCTGCTTAAATCATCAGTGAAGGTGAGAAAATAATGATACCCGCCACGAGCCTAAATATTCATTGGACCACATACATCAGTATGTATGATGTCCAATAAATCTGTTGCTCGCTCCATAGTTCCGGAGAACGGCGTTTTTAGTCATCATGCCCATGAGGCACGGTTCACAAGTACCAAGTGATTCATAATCAAGTGATTCCAAAAGTCCATCAGTATGGAGTTTCTTCATGCGCTTTACACCAATATGACCCATACGGCAGTGCCACAAATAAGTTGCACTATCAACTCTGCATCTTTTGGCTTCAACATTATGAATATGTGTATCACTACTATCGAGATTCAATAAAAATAGACCACTCTTTAAGGGTGCATGACCATAAAAGATATTTGGCATATAAATAGAACAACCATTATTCTCTGATTTAAATGAATAACCGTCTCGCATCAAACAAGATCCAAATATAATGTTCGTGCTCAACGCTGGCACCAAATAGTTCAGGTCTAAAACTAGTCCCGAAGGTGAACAACATCAACGCCCACAACTACTTTGTGTTCTACTCGTGCAAAGAATCTACGCAATAGACCTAGCTCATGATGCCACTGTTGGGGAACGTAGCAGAAATTCAAAAAATTTTCTACGAATCACCAAGATCTATCTATGGAGAGACCAGCTACGAGTAGAAAGAGAGTGCATCTACATACCCTTGTAGATCGCTAAGCGGAAGCGTTCAAGTGAACGGGGTTGATGGAGTCGTACTCGTCGTGATTCAAATCACCGATGATCAAGTGCCGAACGGACGGCACCTCCGCGTTCAACACACGTACAGCCCGGTGACGTCTCCCACGCCTTGATCCAGCAAGGAGAGAGGGAGAGGTTGAGGAAGACTCCATCCAACAGCAGCACAACGGCGTGGTGGTGATGGAGGAGCGTGGCAATCCAGCAGGGCTTCGCCAAGCACCATGGGAGAGGAGGAGGAGGGAGAGGGGCAGGGCTGCACCAACGAGAGATCAAATCGCGTGTTATGGGCAGCCCCATGCCTCAATATATATAGGAGGGAAGGGGGCTGCGCCCCCTTTAGGGTTTTCCCACCTCCTAGGTGCGGCGGCCAGCCCTAGATGGGTTTTGGGGTGCGGCCAAGAGGGGGGGAGGAGTCCATCCTCCCCAAGGCACCTCGGAGGTGCCTTCCCCTTTGAGGACTCTTCCCTCTAGGGTTCCCTAGGTGCATGGGCCTCTTGGGGCTGGTGCCCTTGGCCCATGTAGGCCAAGGCGCACCCCCTACAGCCCATGTGGCCCCCGGGGGCAGGTGGCCCCACCCGGTGGGCCCCCGGGACCCTTCCGGTGGTCCCGGTACAATACCGATGACCCCGAAACTTGTCCCGATGGCCGAAACAGGACTTCCTATATATAAATCTTTACCTCCGGACCATTCTGGAACTCCTCATGACGTCCGGGATCTCATCCGGGACTCCGAACAACATTCGGTAACCACATACAAGCTTCCTTTATAACCCTAGCGTCATCGAACCTTAAGTGTGTAGACCCTACGGGTTCGGGAGACATGCAGACATGACCGAGACGTTCTCCGGTCAATAACCAACAGCGGGATCTGGATACCCATGTTGGCTCCCACATGGTCCACGATGATCTCATCGGATGAACCACGATGTCAAGGACTTAATCAATCCCGTATTCAATTCCCTTTGTCTATCGGTATTTTACTTGCCCGAGACTCGATCGTCGGTATCCAATACCTTGTTCAATCTCGTTACCGGCAAGTCACTTTACTCGTTCCGTAACACATCATCCCGTGATCAACTCCTTGGTCACATTGCGCATATGATGATGTCCTACCGAGTGGGCCCAGAGATACCTCTCCGTTTACACGGAGTGACAAATCCCAGTCTCGATCCGCATAAAACAATAGATACTTTCGGAGATACCTGTAGTGCACCTTTATAGTCACCCAGTTACGTTGTGACGTTTGATACACCCAAAGCACTCCTACGGTATCCAGGAGTTACACGATCTCATGGTCAAAGGAAGAGATACTTGACATTGGCAAAGCTCTAGCAAACGAACTACATGATCTTTGTGCTATGCTTAGGATTGGGTCTTGTCCATCACATCATTCTCCTAATGATGTGATCCCGTTATCAATGACATCCAATGTCCATAGCCAGGAAACCATGACTATCTGTTGATCACAACAAGCTAGTCAACTAGAGGCTCACTAGGGACATATTGTGGTCTATGTATTCACACGTGTATTACGATTTCCGGATAATACAGTTATAGCATGAATAAAAGACTATTATCATGAACAAATATAATAATAACACTTTTATTATTGCCTCTAGGGCATATTTCCAACAGTCTCCCACTTGCACTAGAGTCAATAATCTAGTTCACATCGCCATGTGATTAACACTCACAGGTCACATCGCCATGTGACTAATACCCAAGAGTTTACTAGAGTCAGTAGTCTAGTTCACATCAATATGTGATTAACACTCAATGAGTTTTATGTTTGATCATGTTGCTTGTGAGAGAGGTTTTAGTCAACGGGTCTGAACCTTTCAGATCCGTGTGTGCTTTACAAATCTCTATGTCATCTCCTAGATGTAGCTACCACGTTCTATTTGGAGCCATTCCAAATAACTGTTCCACTTGGAGCTATTCTAAATTATTGCTCCATTATATGTATCCGGTCTCTCTACTCAGAGCTATCCGGATAGGTGTCAAGCTTGCATCGTCGTAACCTTTACGACGAACTCTTTTACCACCTCCATAATCGAGAAAATTCCTTAGTCCACTAGTTACTAAGGATAACTTTGACCGCTGTCCTATGATCCATTCATGGATCACTCTTGTACCCCTTGACTGACTCATGGCAAGGCACACTTCAGGTGCGGTACACAGCATAGCATACTGAAGATCCTACGTCTTAAGCATAGGGGACGACCTTCATCCTTTCTCTCTATTCTGCCGTGGTCGAGCTTTAAGTCTTAACTTCGCACCTTATAACTCAGGCAAGAACTCCTTCTTTGACTGGTCCATCTTGAACACCTTCAAGATCATGTCAAGGTATGTGCTCATTTGAAAGTATTATTAAGCATTTTGATCTATCCTTATAGATCTTGATGCTCAATGTTCAAGTAGCTTAATCCAGGTTTTCTATTGAAAAACACCTTTCAAATAACCCTATATGCTTTCTAGAAATTCTACATCATTTCTGATCCATAATATGTCAATAACATATACTTATCAGAAATTCTATAGTGCTCCCACTCACTTCTTTGGAAATACCAGTTTCTCATAAACTTTGTATACACCCAAAATCTTTGATCATCTCATCAAAGCATACATTCCAACTCCGAGATGCTTACTCCAGTCCTCAGAAGGATCGCTGGAGCTAGCATACCTTTTAGCATCCTTAGGATCGACAAAACTTTTCTGATTGTATTGCATACAACCTTTCCTTACGAAAACTAGTAAGGAAACTTGTCTTGACATCCATCTGCCAGATTTCATAAATGCAGCTAATGCTAACATGATTCCGACGGACTTTAAGCATCGCTACGAGTGAGAAAATCGTAGTCAACTCCTTGAACTTGTCGGAAAACACTTCGCCACAAGTCGAGCTTCATAGATGGTGACATTACCATCCACGTCCGTCTTCTTCTTAAAAGATCCATTTATCTCAATGGATTGCCGATCATCGGGCAAGTCCATCAAAGTCCATGCTTTGTTCTGATATATGGATACTATCTCGGATTTCATGGCTTCTTACCATTTGTCAGAATTCGGGCCCACCATCGCTTCTCCATAGCTCGTAGGTTCATTGTTGTCTAGCAACATGACCTTCAAGACAGGATCACCTTACCACTCCGAAGTAGTAGGTGTCCTTGTCGTCCTACGAGGTTTGGTAGTGACTTGATCCGAAGTTTCATGATCAATATCATAAGCTTCCACTTCAATTGGTGTAGGTGCCACAGGAACAACTTCCTGTGCCCTGATACACACTAGTTGTAGTGACGGTTCAATAACCTCATCAAGTCTCCACCATCCTCCCACTCAATTCGCGACGGTGTCACTGGCATGGATCTTTTGGAGGTTTTTCTTCGACGGCGCATTCAGCCGCTCCAGTACCAAGGTCACCCGATGTGGTTGTACTCTGGTACCGAGGACACCACTCGGGTCCACCCAAAGGAGGTTGACAACGCCACACTGGAGAGGTGGATGACTGCCATCACGGGGAACAAAGATAA
The DNA here is from genome assembly GCF_018294505.1 of Triticum aestivum. NCBI lineage: Eukaryota > Viridiplantae > Streptophyta > Magnoliopsida > Poales > Poaceae > Triticum > Triticum aestivum. Next base: position 445,587,838 of record NC_057813.1, read on the forward strand.
CCCTTGTGGGGCTAGGAGGATCCCACCACTCGACCAGTCTTATCAACCAGACACGGTATGACCATTTACTCCCGGTGGTGCTCCTGTTTCATTCACTTTGTTTCATTGCCAATCGGTCGATTAACCTTTGTCTTGTCTCATTGTTTGTTAGTCCACCACTGAGTTGCACTTGATGCCCAATGGGGCGCAGGCACCGACTGAGGAGGAGGAAGGAAGTGGAGGTGAAAGTCAAGAGGAGTGGGAATCATATGGCGATGAGGGTGATGAAGATGGTGATTTCGATGAGGAAGAGGAGGAGGAAGTCGCGCCTCCCCATTCTGAAAGGAGATCCAAGCTTGTCCATGACCCTGCAGTCGAACGTGGCAAGGGGACTGCGCCTGTTGTACAGTCGACCAAGCGTCCTCGGACGACCTCTCCGGCACCGACTGAGAAAGCGCCGAAGCAATCTCGAGTGGTGTCGTCAAAGCCGATGAAGGCCTTGCCGAAGATGAAGATGGCGATTCCCACTATTTCTAGGTAATGACGTCACTTGCGTCTTCTTGTTTCTCATGAATTTACTCTTGGTCGATTTGTTCGTTGACTGACTGATTTCTGGAGCTGCAGTGCTGCGACTTCTGAGACCTCGACCAAACCTGAAGATCAAGAGATGGAGGATGCTGTTACTTCTAACCCTAGTATGACCTTTGTAGTTTCGTTTTCAGTCGACAGGATCTTCATTTTTAACTTCGAATCTTTTCTGTAGCTCCACCTAGTATCGTCATTGATCTTCCTGATGATGATGACGAGGAACCACTGAGGCAGAGGAGGAATAGGAGAGCGTCTGCTGATAAGACAGCTCAGGTCGTATTAGCACCTGAGACGTTGGTTGCGGAGAGGGACAATGTCACTCGGCCTACCGTATCCTTTGCGGTGCCGCTGACGAGTGCTCGCCCTTCATCGTCGAGTGCTGATCAGCCTTCACTTTTCTCTACCCACCACGTCCCAGAAGACCAAGCAAGCGCTGCTAGAGAAGCCATACGCCAGGCGGGGGTTATGATGGAACAAGTGAAGGCGATCCGAGACGCCAGTCAAGCGGCTTATGACGCCAGTTCATCCCTTCAGAGCAATGTTCAGGTTGGTCGATCACCGCCTGTTCTGTTAGGATATGATATCTGAAAACTTTTCTTTCTGAAAATCTTAGTATCTGTCATACGCCCACTGGGTGTGTCAGTTGAATATCTGGATTGGTGGGGGCATGCTGAGTGCACCCACTGGGTGTAGTCCCCAAGGCTATGGTGGACCGCTGGCAGTCGACCATAGTCTTAATGCCTTGAACTTTTTCTCATTGCTTGTTTTACTCGATCTGGTCGATTGGAATCGTAAACCGGTGGGGGCACGCTGAGTGCACCCACTGGGTGTAGTCCCCAAGACTGTGGTCGACTGCTGGCAGGCGACTACGGTCTGAAGAACACTCTCTCTTTTTTTGAACTGTGACTAACTGTTGGTGGTTAGCCTTTCTGTCTTTTTCGGTCGACTGATTGACTCTAGCTGATAGAACCAGTGGGGGCACGCTGAGTGCACCCACTGGGTGTAGTCCCCGAGACTATAGTTGAATGTTTAGATTCGGCTGTAGTCTTAGAAATACTACGCCTTTTCTCTTAGTCACTCGGAAGTGATCTATTTTTGATGTTTGTCGATTGATCCTTCGCAGAAATCTTGTGAGCTTGCAGCTTGTTATACTGAATTGGAGAACAAGCATATTCAGCTTGAACTTGATCTGAAGCTTGTCCAAGAGAACTTCACGAAGGTGAAGGAGGAGGCAAAAGGTATGTTTGGTGCGAACCTCGACGACTGCCTTTGTTCCTTGATCGCTCCCGAGCTTGATCTCACTGTTATTTTGTAGACAAACTAAGGGACTCTCTGAAGAAGAAGGATCTTGAACTCGCTGAGGCGTAGAAAGCAGCTTCGGAAAAGATCAAACTCACAGAAGAAAAGTTGGCTTCCGTCAGTGAACTTGAAGAGGAGAATACCAATCTGAAAGCTGCTCTCGACACGGCTAACAAGTATGACAGTCGACTGAAGAGTGACAAGTTGGCCTTGAGTGATAAGGCTAGTGAGCTGGCTGGAAAGAAGAACGACTTGGAGATTTATCTGGGGGGGCTCGCCAAGAAGTTGTTCCTCATGCTTGAAGGTAACCCCTTATATCCGACTGGTAACACTGACTTATAGTAGAAATGTTGACTTATCCTTGGATCATATCCGCAGAATTCTGCCAAAGCTTTGAAGAGGAGACTAGTCGAGTGGAGACTGGCTTGGATCCTATCAACTCTCCTGTGAAGGATGAAGCCGCCATGAACGTGCTCCGACTCGAGTCTCGCGTTGCCGTTGTGGTCGACTATATTGCAAGGCTGAAGGTTGCAACGTCGCGCATCGACACGGTACTCTGGCCAAGATAAACACTTCAGAACAACCTCGAGTCTCTGATGACTCGACTGGATGAAGTTCCAAGTCGAGTGCAAGAATGGAAGAAGTCTTCTGCCAGGTGCGGTGCTGAGTTGCTCTATCTCTGGTCCGTGTTCACTGCAAAGATGCGAGAGGGGACAAACTGGCAGCTCTCAAGGTGGCCAATACCAAGAAGCATGACTTCCGATCCTTCATGGAGACCTTCATCGCTGCTGCCACTCGGATCGCTGATGGAATTGACCTGGACGAGTTTGTTGCGCCTTCCAGCCCTCCACAGGAGGGGTAAAAAACTTCTATGCTCGATGCTTTAAATTTGCCTCGGTATGCCGAGTGGTTTTTGTAACCGATAAACTTTAACAGGCTTAGCGCCTGAGCACTTCTGGTTCCGTAAGATGTTATCTGAACTTGGATTTGACGTTGAATACGTTTGCATCTGCCTCCGAATGAACATTGTCTTTCACTCGGTCTATATGCTGTTGTTTGAAATGCTTTTTTGCAGGTAAGGATGAAGCACAGATTGCAATCGACTCGTACTTCATCATACTTAGGCGAGCACTGGCCTGCAGCTAAGCCCCCGAGTGGGAGGTCTGCTCTCCACTCAGTAGGATTTTCAAAAACTTAGGCGAGCACTGGGCTGCAGCTAAGCCCCCGAGTGGGAGGTCTGCTCTCCACTCGGTAGGATTTTCAAAAACTTAGGCGAGCACTGGGCTGCAGCTAAGCCCCCGAGTGGGAGGTCTGCTCTCCACTCGGTAGGATTTTCAAAAACTTAGGCGAGCACTGGGCTACAGCTAAGCCCCCGAGTGGGAGGTCTGCTCTCCACTCGGTAGGATTTTCAAAAACTTAGGCGAGCACTGGGCTGCAGCTAAGCCCCCGAGTGGGAGGTCTGCTCTCCACTCGGTAGGATTTTCAAAAACTTAGGCAAGCACTGGGCTGCAGCTAAGCCCCCGAGTGTGAGGTCTACTCTCCACTCGATAGGATTTCCGTGGCATACCTCTGAAGAAGAAGGTAACATTCGACCTGCACCTTGTCCTCCTTGCGGGTCGCACGTTTTGTTTGTGGCGTAGCTCGGAAGGAGAGGGTAGCAGTCGACCTCCACCTCGTCCTCCTTGCGGAGCGCACATTGCATTTGAACTTAGGCGAGTGCTATGCTGCACCTAAGCCCCCGAGTGGGAGGTTGGCTCACCACTCGGCAGGATTTTGTTTAAACTTAGGCGAGTACTTGGACTGCAGCTAAGCCTCCGAGTGGAAGGCTGGCTTACCACTCGGTAGGATTTTGTTTAACTTAGGCGAGTACTTGGACTGCAGCTAAGCCTCCGAGTGGAAGGCCGGCTTACCACTCGGTAGGATTTTGTTTAAACTTAGGCGAGTACTTGGACTGCAGCTAAGCCTCCGAGTGGAAGGCTGGCTTACCACTTGGTAGGATTTTGTTTAACTTAGGCAAAACGGATTCGCAGCTAAGCCCCCGAGTGGGAGGCTGGCTCACCACTCGGTAAGGATTTTTTTATAGACTTAGGCGAAATGGATTCGCAGCTAAGCCACTCATTGGGGGATTGCTTTATGCGGACAAAAGTAACGACAATTACTGGGAAAATTATGAAGCTCTTGTCTTTGATAAATAAACTACAGAAGTACTTTTATTACAACTCATCCGAGTGAATACTTAAGTATAAAAGGGGCGGAGCAGCTCCGCGTTCCAAGCTCGGGGCTCGTCGATCTGGTGCTCGACATTGTAAAGACGGTATGCTCCATTGTGGAGAACCTTGGTGACGATGAAGGGGCCTTCCCAAGAAGGAGCGAGCTTGTGTGGTTTCTGCTGATCCACTCGGAGAACCAAATCTCCTTCCAGGAAGGCTCGACTCCTCACGTTTTTTGGCGTGGAAGCGACGCAAGTCCTGTTGGTAAATGGTCGATCGGATCAAAGCCATCTCCCTTTCTTCCTCTAGAAGGTCGACTGCGTCCTGCCGGGCTTGTTCTGCTTCAGACTCGGTGTAAAGCTCGACTCGGGGAGCGTTGTGAAGCAGGTCACTCGGCAAGACCGCTTCAGCTCCGTAGACCAAGAAGAACGGAGTTCTCCCAGTCAACTGGTTAGGCGTGGTCCTTAACCCCCAAAGCACTGACGGAAGCTCGTCGAACCATGCACTAGCTGCGTTCTTGAGATCACACATCAATCAGGGTTTCAACCCTTTGAGAATCAAGCCATTTTCTCGTTCTGCCTGTCCATTCGACTGAGGATGAGCGACTGAAGCATAGTCGACTCGTGTGCCCTGAGATGTGCAAAATGCTCTGAATTCCTTGGAATCGAAGTTTGACCCGTTGTCAGTGATGATACTGTGTGGGACTCCATATCTGAATATCAACTCTCTGATGAAGCTGACAACAGTGCCCGCATCAAGGTTCTTGATGGGTTTAGCTCCAATCCACTTGGTGAACTTGTCGACTGCTACCAGCACATGGGTGTAACCGCTTCTGCCTGTTTTCAGGGGTCCAACCATATCCAATCCCAAACAGCGAAGGGCCAGACGAGTGGTATGGTCTTTAAAGCTGAGGCGGGCTTGTGTCACATATTGGAGTAAAATTGACATCCCTCACACTTGTCGACTATCTCCTTTGCCATTTCATTCGCTCTTGGCCAGTAAAATCCGACTCGGTATGCTTTGGCTACAATGGTCCGAGAGGACGCATGATGGCCACAGGTCCCAGAGTGGATGTTGTCAAGGATTATTCGACCTTCTTCCGGCGTTATACATTTCTGACCAACTCCAGTCGCGCTTTCCCTGTACAACTGTCCCCTTATCACGGTAAAGGCTTTAGATCGGCGGACGATTTGTCGAGCCTCTTCTTCATCCTCCGAAAGCTCTTTCCTTAAGATATACGCGATATATGGCACTGTCCAATCGGGAGTGATCACCAACACTTCCATGATCAGGTCGACCACTGCTGGAACTTCAACTACAGTCGGATTTGTGACACTCTTAGGCTGCGGAGCTTCTTCGGTAAAAGGATCCTCTTTAACTGATGGAGTGTGGATATGCTCCAAAAACACGTCACTGGGAATAGCTTCTCTCTTGGAACCTATCTTCGCCAAATCATCAGCCGCTTGATTCTTCAGTCGGGGTATATGATGGAGCTCTAACTGACGGTGTCCTAGACTAGGGGGGTACTCAACGTGTCGTCTCCCGATCAGTTGGATTGGGCCGAGGACCCCCATGGCCGTATACTCATGGGCCAGTCCGGACAACTGCTGCATACAAGGAAGAATCCACAAGACTTGGCGATCAAGACAAGGACTCCTCCCCCGCTGGCGTATTCGGCTAGGACTCTTGTTATCCTAGGCCTCTGGTGCATTATATAAACCGGGGCCAGGCTAGTCGATAGACATATACAACAATCATACCATAGGCTAGCTTCTAGGTTTTAGCCTCTCTGATCTCGTGGTAGATCAACTCTTGTACTACCCATATCATCAATATTAATCAAGCAGGAGTAGGGTTTTACCTCCATCGAGAGGGCCCGAACCTGGGTAAACATTGTGTCCCTTGCCTCCTGTTACCATTGATCCTAAGACACACTGCTTGGGACCCCCTACCCGAGATCCACCGGTTTTAACACCGACATTGGTGCTTCCATTGAGAGTTCTGTTGTGTGATCGACGAAAGGATCAATGGCTCGACTGCAGGTCAACTGTGACGTCGGTTTCTTCGTCACCAGCTCGACTGGTCACCTTGGCTTGACCGAGGACTGCGCCCTACCTCCGATCGTCATGTTCGGATGAAGGCCTTCATCAACACCAACTCCGATCTCTACCAAGATCATGGAAGAGTCATCCATGGAGCTCGGGGGCTCAACATCAACATTGCCCTCAAGCGACCGTATTGTTTTTCTGGACAGCAAACTTGTATCCGCCGCCACCGTCTCCTCGAGTGTCGCTTAAATGATTACTTCAGTGGAATTATGCGGAATTAAGTCTACAACAACCCTGCAAAAATTTCGTCGAGTTCCGATGGAGGAATCTCCGGCAATCTCCGATATACCGGAGCCCTGTTGAATCTGGACGAGAATCAGGACGAGTTTAGGGCGTGGTATCCAGCATCTAGCTCGGATGTCCTTTGGAGGATCCAACCGTTGATTTGCTGCGGAATTCCCATATCTACCACCTTCCAAACATTCAGCTCAATCCGACTGTCCAAACTCCGGGAAACTTCCGATTAGTGCATTACTTTTTGGATCTGTTTTCTGCGCGAGAACGAATCCGACCCGAATTCATCTTCTTTATGAACGGGATCTCGGACATCCTTTTTGAAGGAAGTTTTCATATGGGGTGTTGTGTTTTATTCTCAAACACATCCCAGTAGTATTAAAAGTATTCTTGCAATACAAACTTCACCGTCGCGCCGGTGTCAAACCAGCCCGACAACATCACTCCACGGTGGCCGACCTGTGTTAGACACGTCGTCGCTTTGTTGAGCCGAGCTCAATTTCTTCGGATCATCATCTCGGCCAACCAAACAATAGTTCGGCATCGCGAAGGATAAATCTTCACCAACATTGCCGCCCCACGGATTACACGGAGCGGGCACACCTGCATTGCCACACGGTCACTTCATCAAGCCGGCATCGACCACGTCACGACCTGCATCGCTGGGCCGGGGGCTTCATCATCTCTTCATCAACCTACTCCGGAGACTTCGGCGTCGCTGGCCGACCAGCTCCGTCACGTTAGCTGGACCGAGGGCTTTGCCTCGGCGAGCCAACCTTTGCTAGCATCGCCATGCCGTTGCTTTATCGCCCATCAGGCAATAGGTGTGCGGATCGAGTCCCAATTTTGGGAATCACCTTTCTTCGGATTGCTACAACAAATAAGCCAGGTGCTATTAATCCTAGTATTTTTTGCTTGTTAGGGTTCATTTTCCCAATGAATTATTACTCTGGTTTGTCCGTCATATGTATGCAGGTCTATCAAATGGTGACCACATTAACGACGGTCGCATGGTGGTTCGGTCAGTTTCCGTACATAGTCCGGTGAACACCGCATCCTGAACTCGAACCGACCTGTGAATTCAGGCCTTGCCATGCCTTTACCGCATCACGCCGCTGCCCTGCATCGACATTGACTTCGGCGCCAGGCCATATTTAATTTATTACTCACTTTGCATAAATTATTTTTTATGCAACGATTTTTTTTATTTTTTTATTATTACTATTATCTCCGGTTTGCACTATTTTTTGTGCACAAGAAAATGATCCAGCCGGACTATATCCTTTGGCGTCACCTCGGCTGGACGGGGGGCTTCGTCAACACTTCATTACCCCATGCCGGGGACTTCGGCATCACCCTGCCGTCCTGCATTGACCGTGCTATGTCACCACTTCGGAGTGCCGAGCTCTTTGCTCCGCCACCTCGGGACCTGCTCGGCGATGGAACCTTGTCCCGCATCAAGCTCGGACCGCGTCATCAATACCGAACACATTAACCAGCTAAGTTGTCTTCATGCTCAAAGTTTTAAATTTTTAACTTGTGTTCGGCTCAGCCAAGCATTATACTTTTCTGGAAAAAAGTTGCTTGTAAAAATTTCCTTGTCCAAACTTTGTTTGTGATGCGCAAATTCAAATACCCCGTTTACTTGGGGGATTCCTTCATGAAGCTTTTTCCTCTTGTATATGGTTATACTTGTACGGCTTCGTTCCTTGTTCATGTATTACGCCACAATATGCACCATATTGACTTAAGCGATTTGCAAGCTGGGTTGCCTGGCTCCTGTGCTTACCCCTACGTTCCCGATTGTTCGGCTAGGGAGTAAAGGGAGCACCTCCGCGATTGTCACGATCGGGTCAACCGAGCCGGACCTCAGACTAGGTGAAGCCGAAAGCTAGCGCTCTTATTGTTTTCAATCATGGTTGGCACACAACGGAACTCATGAGTACAAAAAATCTATTGCACAAGTCTCATAATAACAATGAGCACCGAAGAAAGGTATCGGTGGGGGTACTATTTTCTTCAAAGATGCTTCTTACACTTCGCAGTAATATAGCATAAGTTCCCTGAGCGCGGTTTGTCTGTTACAGCCTTATGGCCTGATTTCCTGGTTATTGGAAACACCGTCGATATTCTCGACAGATGGAGTATATAACACTTTTCGGTCGTTGACCGAAGAGGGAGAAGCCGACGGTCAGTTAAGACGCGTTTAAAGTTCGGTTGAACATAGATATGATATAAGTACTTCGGTACATGCAATCATTCTTTTACCCAAGTCACTTGGGGGCTCTTAAATTTATATGAGCCGTTTTATGATAAGTGTTTTTCTTCTTAGTCGTTGCAAAGTTTTTATTATTATTTATCACTCCTTTTTTCGACACAAGTGTGCGGTCACTAGCCGGGGAGCCTAATTTCTCTCTCAAAGCCGCTACAGTTTAGTTTGCTAAACTGGCCTAGTAAGAAGTACTCCGCCTTCAGGATAGGAGGTTGAAGCCATAGGCTGACCCGCTTGAAGTTTTGAGATAGGATGTGTCATGTTAAAGCACGGCAGAAGCACCTTTTTTTCTAAAGTCTAATTTTCGGATTGGCTCCGAACACTTGATCTAGTTCAGACATTAACCTTTTGAATAAGTTTTTTGGCTTTTCGAGCCCATGGCACTTTTAAACTATTTGTGTGTTTTTAGCACAAGTCTCGCAGTGCAACGCCGGACACCTTTAGAGATTCAGCAAAAACATTCTCGGATATTGCTATATATGCGTCGGTTTTGAATTGTGTCTTCGGTCAATAGTTGGGTTGCCCGGCTCCTGCGCTTGCCTCCTATGTTCCGCTTTCTTCGGCTAGGTGTGCAAAGGGAGAACCACTGCGATTGTGCTTCCAACTCACATGGTTAAGCACCTCAGTGGAGAAAGCCGAAAACTGACTGTCACAATAAGCGTAAACTGGCCGGCGATCCGATGACGGTGTTAAACGACGGGCCATTCATAACAATGGTCGAAGTGTTTACGGCTTGACCTCGACTGTCGCCGAACACTACCGGGGGCTATTAACTGGCCTCCCAAACTAAATCCTCGATATTTTGCTCTTACATTGGAGCTGAGGTTTCATGATCATGCTTAGCATGACAACCCAAAGAAAGGAACCGACAGCGGGACTATTTTCTTTGGAAGACATTTCTTCTATTAAACAGTAATATAACATGTCTCTCCACGTACCTTTGTTTATAAAACCGTGTGGCCAGATTGCCTTGTTTGTTGTAAATCTTTGCCCTCATAAAGGCTTTATAAAGTAGGACAAACACTCCTCGGCTATTGGCCGAGGAGGTGGAAGCCGATGGTCGGTCAACAAAGTTTTGTACAATGCGGATCCGAGCATTAATGACATAAAGTACTTGGATACATAGAGTCATTACACATAATTTGTGATTTTACTATGGATATCAATCCTTAATTCGGCCACCCGTTCCCGCATTAAGGCTCGGGGGCTACCGGGCTTCGGGCTTATTATTTACAAATATTAAAGGGGCACATCGATCCCCTGATCTAGTGTTGCCACCCGACCAGTGTCTCGGGGGCTACTGCATTGCCTCTCCAATGCAGAAAAATTTAAGTGTAATACAGTCTCTGAGGAGATTTTGATCCTCAGGTTGGTCGGCCGCACCCAACCTGAGTCTTGAGGACTGAGCACGCCGCTTTTTGTGTCCCGAGGTATTCTGTCGAGCTAGGACTTGATCCTCAGACCGATTTTGCAAATCAACCTGAGTCTCAGCGGCTACGGGGATCAGCGGTCTTATGTCATCATTCATGTGCATCTCGGGTTTTAGACCGATACCCACCTTGAGGGCTACTGGCACCAATCAAAAATATTGACAAAAATCGGCCCACATTCGGGGTGGTGCACAACCTCGAAAGCAGTCCGGCATAAAGCTCGGGCACTAGTGGTTGGCTCCATAGAGGGCATTTCCGGCATTAAGCTCGGCTAAACTCCTTCAAACTTCTTTGAACCAAGGTGATTTACGACACCTCGGATAAAGTCCGGCGTTGGAGCTCGGATACATAGTCTGGCGTTGGAGCTCGGATACAGTCCGGCGTTGGAGATCGGATACATAGTCCGGCGTTAGAGCTGGGAAGCAGTCCGGCATTGGTGCTCGGCTGCAAAAGATACCTCGAATGCAGTCCGGTGTTGGAGCTCGGACGCAAGAGGACGTTGCCGCCCGGGAACAACTTCAAACCCGAGGTGTAGCATAAAAATAACAAGGCATTGATAAAGGCCGGAAACTTAAAGGGGCTCCTCGGATACCCGACGTGTAAACTCGTCGAATGCATTTCGGCGATCCTCAAGATAGAAGATGAGAAGATTTGTTGAACCAGTTTTCAAGACCGGCAACCGAAGATGAAGAACAGTTCGGAAGAATCGAGGAGCATCCCTAACTTGAAGACCGGTTCAGGGGGCTACTGACGGTGTCCTGGACTAGGGGGGTACTCAACGTGTCGTCTCCTGATCAGTTGGATTGGGCCGAGGACCCCCATGGCCGTATACTCATGGGCCAGTCCGGACAACTGCCGCATACAAGGAAGAATCCACAAGACTTGGCGATCAAGACAAGGACTCCTCCCCCGCCGGCGTATTCGGCTAGGACTCTTGTTATCCTAGGCCTCTGGTGCATTATATAAACCGGGGCCAGGCTAGTCGATAGACATATACAACAATCATACCATAGGCTAGCTTCTAGGGTTTAGCCTCTCTGATCTCGTGGTAGATCAACTCTTGTACTACCCATATCATCAATATTAATCAAGCAGGAGTAGGATTTTACCTCCATCGAGAGGGCCCGAACCTGGGTAAACATTGTGTCCCTTGCCTCCTGTTACCATTGATCCTAAGACGCACTGCTTGGGACCCCCTACCCGAGATCCGCCGGTTTTGACACCGACACTAACCCTTCAAATTTCTTCTCAAGCTTTCTCACTGCATTGCAGTATCCAGTCATGGCTGGGCTTCTAACGTCCCACTCCTTCATCACCTGATTGACCACTAAATCTGAGTCGCCATAAACCATCAAGCGACGGACGCTGAGTGAAATGGCCATGCGCAACCCATATAAAAGTGCCTCGTATTCTGCTTCATTATTGGAGGAATCAAAGTGGATCTGGAGCACATATCTGAGCTTATCTCCTCGAGGGGAAACCAATACTACCCAAGCACCGGAACCATTTAATATTTTAGAGCCATCAAAGAACATGGTCCAATGCTCTGAGTGAACTTGAGTCGGCTGTTGTTGTTCAATCCACTCGGCAAGGAAATCTGCTACTGCTTGGGACTTAATGGCTTTCTTTGCCTCAAACTTGATATCAAGGGGAAGGAGTTCAATCGCCCATTTCGCCACTCGATCAGTTGCATCTCTGTTGTGCAGAATCTCTGACAGTGGGGCGTCGCTGACGACTGTAATGGAATGATCAGAGAAATAATGAGCAACCTTCTTTGTGGTCATGTAGATCCCATACACAAGCTTCTGATAGTGAGGGTATCTTTGCTTCGATGGGGTCAAAACTTCGGAAAGATAATACACTGGGCGCTGAACTTTGAAGGTTTTCCCTTCTTCTTCCCGCTCGACCGTAAGTACTGTACTGATGACTTGTCATGTGGCTGCAATGTAAAGCAACAGAGGCTCTTTGCCGATTGGAGCAGCAAGCACCGGCTGGGTGGAGAGCAGAGCTTTTAGCTCGGCAAACGCTGCATCAGCTTCTGGAGTCCACTCGAACTTGTCTGACTTCTTCATCAGTCGGTAAAGAAGCAATGCCTTTTCACCGAGGCGAGAGATGAATCGACTTAACGCGGCCAAGCATCCAGTAATCTTCTGGACATTGTGCACACGCACAGGGCGTTTCATTCGGAGTATGGTGCCAACTTTTTCTGGGTTAGCGTCGATTCCTTGTTCTGAAATGAGAAAACCGAGTAACTTTCCACCAGGAACTCCGAATGTGCATTTTGATGGATTAAGCTTGATATCATACCTCCTGAGATTGGCAAATGTTTCAGCGAGGTCAGTCAACAGGTTGGAACCCTTTCATGACTTGACCACAATATCATCCATGTACGCTTCCACATTCCGACTGATCTGAGTGAGTAAACACTTTTGAATCATCCTCATGAACGTGGCTCCGGCATTCTTGAGGCCAAATGGCATGGTGACATAGCAGAAGCACCCGAATGGAGTGATGAAAGCTGTTTTGATCTCATCGGGTCCATACAGACGGATCTGATGGTACCCGGAATAGGCGTCTAAAAAAGACAATCTCTCACATCCCGCAGTCGAGTCGACAATTTGGTTGATGCGAGGGAGAGGAAAATGATCTTTCGGGCAAGCCCGATTGATATGTTTGAAATCAATGCACATGCGAAGTGACTTGTCCTTCTTGGGGACCATGACAACATTGGCGAGCCACTCGGAGTGGTAAATCTCTCAGATAAACTCCGCTGCCAGGAGCAGAGCTACCTCTTCGCCAATGGCCTTTCTCTTCTGGATGGCGGACCGTCGAAGATGTTCCTTCACAGGTTTTATCTTTGGGTCGACTCGTAGGCGGTGCTCAGCCAGCCCCCTGGGAACACCCGGCATGTCAGCAGGCTTCCATGCGAAGATATCCCAGTTCTCACGGAGGAACTGGATGAGCGCTTCTTCCTATTTGGAGTCAAGTGTTGTGGAGATATGAGTCGGAGCAGCATTGGGGTCGGTCGGGTGGATGTGAACCGGCTTGGTCTCACCAGACGACTGGAGCGCTGATTCGATAGCAGGCTTCTTGGCTCGCAACAAATCACTCGGATCTGCGGTTTTCTGATATTCCTGTAGTTCTACTACCGCCATCTGAGAATCAGCGATCTTCGAGCCTTTCTGACAGCACTCTTCTGCCTTTTTCCGATTGCCAGTGATGGTGATCACCCCTTTGGGACCAGGCATCTTCAATTTGAGGTACACGTAACATGGTCGAGCCATGAATCGTGCGTAGGCTGGTCTGCCTAAAATGGCGTGATAAGCACTCTAGAAATCCACAACTTCAAATGTTAACTTTTCTTTGCGGAAATGCTTCGAATCGCCAAAGACCACATCGAGGGCTATCTGGCTGAGTGACTTAGCCTTCTTCCCAGGTATGACTCCATGGAAACTCATGTTGCTGGAACTGAGTCTAGACATCGGAATGCCCATTCCCTTTAGCGTCTCCGCATACAGTATATTCAATCCACTGCCGCCATCCATCAGTACCTTAGTCAGTCGAGTGCCTTCGATGACAGGGTCGACCACCAAAGCTTGCCTCCCACGGGTGGCTATGTGCATCGGATGATCGGACTGGTCAAATGTGATGGCAGTCTGAGACCATTTCAGATAACTGGGCGTTGCCGGAGCAACCATATTCACCTCATGGTTGATAACTTTCAGTCGACTTTTGCTCTCAACATCAACAAAAATCATCAGAGTGGAATTTACATGGGGATATTCTTCATCACTGCCCTCTTTGTCCTCAGCCTTGTCCGACTCCTTCTCCTTATCCTTGGATTGTTTTCCTTGAAACTGTTGGATTAAGAGTCAGCACTGACGAGTGGTATGCTTTGGGTAGATGAAGTTACCCTCTTCATCTTTTTTCGTGTGGATATGGCATGGCAAGTCCATCACGTCGTTTCCTTCCTTGTCTTTCACCTTCTTGGGGTTCCAGGATCCTTTGGGTTTCCCTTTAAACTTTCCCTGAGTCACGGCCAAGGCTTCTCCAGGAGCAGCGGGTTCGGCTTTTCGCTTCTGCTTCCGACTGGAATTTCCTTTTTCCGACTGGCTTGGCTTGTATTTACCACCCCGGAGTTGATCCTCTTCTTCACCATTGGCATATTTGGTGGCGATCTCCATCATTCGACTCAGGGTCATGTCTCCGGTCCGACCAAACTTCAAACTCAATTCTCTGTTCTTAACGCCTTCCTTGAAGGCGCATACTGCTTGGAGATCAGATACATTTTCCACTGTATGATGCAACGTGATCCACCTCTGGATGTAATCTCTCAAGGTCTCATTCGAATTTTGCACGCAAACTTGTAGCTCGGTCAAACTTGCTGGTCGCTTGCAAGTTCCTTCGAAAGTCCTGACAAACACTCGGGCAAGATCTTCCCAAGTGTAAATGCTGCTAGGCGCCAATTGATTCAGCCAGGCTCTGGCCGAGCCCTCCAACATGAGCGGTAGGTGTTTCATGGCCACCTCATCATTGCCACCGCCAATCTGAACAGCCACTCGGTAGTCCTCAAGCCAAGTATCAGGCTTGGACTCACCGGTGAACTTACTCACCCCAGTCGCCGACCTGAAGTTGGGAGGGATCACTGCGGCCCTGATGGCTCTGCTAAAACACTCTGGTCCTGAAACATGAACCCTGCCACTGTTGGGCGCGTCTCTGTCATGGCCTTCACGGTGAGCTCTGTTCCGGTCGACCAGACCTTGCACGATAATGGATCTCGCATCAAAGCCTGGTTCCCTGGGGTCGACCGGAGCTCTTCGGCCAACACTGTGCTGGCGTCTGTCATCTTGTTGCCGAGGGACGTAAGACCCACCTCTTGGGGGAGGGGTGGGCACTCGACGTCGATCATCGCGATCGAATCGGTCATCATATGGATCACGTTGACCCCCATGTCCCTCATGTCGCGGAGGCGATCTGGGGCTGTGAGCCGACTGAATGGTATTCGCAGCGACGGATCGACTGTGAATCCTATTGCGCGACTGTGATACGGCTGAATTCTGATCTCCTGCTGCCCGGAGCAAATCCCTAATTTGCATCAAGCCTCTGCCAGCCTCTGATTGAGAGGGCTGAATCGACTCCGCTATCCGGGCCGCAGCTGCTAAATTCTGAATTGGGGTTCGGTATACCTGAGTCGTCGGCAGAAAGAGTTGACGTCGACTGGAGTCTGGAACTCGTTGCCGCGCGCGCTCGTCGAGTGCCCACTGGAGGTTCTCCAGTCGAGTGCGCTCAGCCAAGTTGGCTAAATGCACATCCTCCAAGGCATGAGCCTCGGGGGTTTCTCCTATGATGGGAGTATGCAGAGCATCCATATTCCGGTGGCGAAGCTCTTCTCTTTGCAGAGAAGTAAGTGGCTCGGGTTGATATTCCTCATGGACTTGTGCGGGGTCGCCTCCACCGTCCGCTCCATTGGTGCGGGGAAAGCCGGGAGGACTACGAGGCCCGTTAACCATCAGGACCTCCGCCCCTGGGTCACTGCTATCACATTCGAATGCAGTCTCTACGGAGCTAGTCGACAGATCGAACAGACCGTAGAGAGATTTGTCGGGCTCGATCACCGCAACTTGGGTGGTGGCCAATTGGCGAGCCACTGCGTGTTTCAGCCACCGCTGAAGCCTCGACCTACCAGAATGCTTGTGCTGGCGGGAGACAGGGAGTGAGGACGATGCAGCAGTCGACCGGTATGGGGCCAACGGTTGCCGCAGCAGGACGCCGCGGACACATGTGCGAAAGTGTGTTGCCCCGCAGACGGGAAGCGCATCAATGTCGAGTGGAGCCTCCTGGAGCCAAGCGGAGTCGTCGGCGATGAACGTGAGCGCGCCGAGACGGATCTCGCGGCCCTCGACCAGAACTCCGCCAGAAACCATGATGAAGGCGATCGGAACAATTGCAACTTCTCCAATAAGCCGCTAAGACACCTGCCCATGGTGGGCGCCAACTGTCGTGGTACTAAGACTGACAGTAGAATGGGGGGTAGGTATGGAGAGGCAAGATCCTAGCTATGGAGGAGTTGTACACACAAGAGATTTACGAGTTCAGGCCCTTCTCGGAGGAAGTAACAGCCCTACGTCTCGGAGCCCGGAGGCGGTCAACTGGATTATAAGTGCATGAGTTACAGGGGTGCGAACCCTTTACACTAAGGAGGGGGGTGGCTTATATAGAGTTCGCCAGAACCCTCCGTCCCTCAGTTATGCAGGGTTTAAAGTACATTAAGGCAGGGGGTTACTGGTAACGCCCACATAAAGTGATATAAAGACCATAAAAGCTACTTAATGACAGACCGTTGCATGCAGAATGACTTTAGATCTCCTGGCCGTCGAGTGGTTAGCTCCATGGTTGAGTGGTTATCTTCATCGTCGAGTGTCCTCGAGTCCGTCGAGTGGATCACCTCTAGGTCGACTGACAGGTAGTATCTTCTAGAGATGTCCTTGGGCAGGATATCTTAGACAGGTCCATGACCCTACCCTAGGTACATGACTTCATCACCCAATAGTCTCCTTTGGGTATCCTATGAAGACACATTTCTCTTATTTGGGTTCGAGCTTATCAGGTTGAAGTTTTTTTTCACATAAGCATCGCAGCCCAAAACTTTAAGAAATGACAACTTTGGTTTCTTGCCAAACCACAGTTCATAAGGCGTCGTCTCAACGGATTTTGATGGTGCCTTATTTAACGTGAATGCAGCCGTCTCTAAAGCATAACCCCAAAACGATAGCGGTAAAGCAGTAAGAGACACCGTAGATCGCACCATATCTAGTAAAGTACGATTACGACGTTCGGACACACCATTACGTTGTGGTATTCCGGGTGGCGTGAGTTGTGAAACTATTCCGCATTGTTTCAAATGTAGACCAAACTCGTAACTCAAATATTCTCCTCCACGATCAGATCGTAGAAACTTTATTTTCTTGTTATGATGATTTTACACTTCACTCTGAAATTCTTTGAACTTTTCAAATGTTTCAGACTTATGTTTCATTAAGTAGATATACCCATATCTGCTTAAATCATCAGGCAGGTCACGAATGGCACCCCGACAAAGTCAGCACGTGGCGGAATTATGTCCCACAGGTTGGACACCTCCTCCTCACCCAGCCTCATTCTTTGAGCTACGATGGCTTCATGAAGTGGGTCCTCATCATCTTCATCGAGTGGGTCCTCATTATCTTCATCATCTTCATCATCTTCATCATCTTCGTCATCTTCATCATCTTCCACCAGGTTGATATAAATGACAGCCAGCTTGGGTCTTTCTGCTCTGAACAAGAAGCTGATCAACTCACCACCAGTAAGACGCATGCGGGCGAGGAAACGGGCCCATCCATCTCCTCCAATCCGCGACATATTGCGTTCTTTCTTGACCTCCATAGTGTACGAACCCCCAGGAGCCTCAAATGTCATAGTGTCTCCTGTTAGCTTGTTGAATTTCAACCTCACATTGCATGGGACGATCTATGTAAAATAAGCAAAATGACACAATGCAGTAATGCCAACACTAAAAATAAAATAGTTGTTACATTTCATATAATTTCTTACCACCGCATGATGAAAACTCGGCTGGAAGTAGATGCCGAACAGCTTGCCAGTTGCAAGGTTGCTGGCACACCTTGACTTGCACAATCGACATGGTGGTGGTGGTGGTGGCGCCATTTTCCTAAAGCAATATGAGCAAAGGATTAACGATCTTCACAGGAAAGAAAAACAATAGCATGTGCTATTTTTGGTACTTCTTCAGTTATATTTTCATAGTGGAACCCGATCCCAAAAAGTAAACAACAAGCTCTCAATTTGATGAAGAGATTCTTCTGCGAGAAGCAATTTTATGGAAAATTATAATCCTAAGATCTAGTAACATACAAGATGACAAGGTATCACCTACGAAAGCATTTCAGTGGCACCTATTGCCGAAAAAACTATTTGGCCCCTACCAAAGGTATAATCCTAAGATCTGTAATAAGTTATCTACCAAATCAAGGTACCACCTACCAAGACACAATTCATCTAATTTGGCCCCTATTGCCTAAGATAACTGATTAAAAAAACAAGTGGAAATTTAATAGGGATTAACTTAGCACTTGCAAACTAAATACTTGTATCAAAACCAATATCAAGCAGATCACGGTACCACCTACCAAAGCATTTCAACTAAATTGGCACCTACATTTTGCAAAAAATAACTTATTACAGAAAAACAAAAGCATCTAGTTATCTATATGAAATTTGTAAGCCCTCGCTGCATCTAGGTAGGGCAGCCCTCGGGGGGTGCTGTTGAGGAGGGGGGATGGCATGGTGATCCCGGTCGGGGGTACTGACGAGGGGAAGGCCAGTGACTTTCCTACGAGAGGGGGCGACGACAGCGGGCCGGCGAGGGGATCGAGGGCGGTCGGCCAAAGGCGCCTGGCTAGAGCTCGCGGGCAGCGATAGAGTGGGCGGTGAGAGGGTGGACGAGCAGCAGAGGGGCAGCAAGAGAGGGGAGGAGCATTACCTGCGGCGGCGGTGGCGGAGGAGAAACCCTA
>NC_057813.1:445606867-445636986 GCF_018294505.1 Triticum aestivum
GTGTGTTTTGTTTTGCTTTAGCAGTAGCGCGGGTACGGGGAGCGCGCTACTGCTAAGACCTATACCAGCAGCGCTTTGTCAAGAAAAAACGCTACTACTAAGTCTAAGCATGTAAAAACATCAAAAATATACATAGGTCATCATTGATCTTTTTGTGTAGAATCTAAATAGTAAACATGAATCCTCATAGTACCCGTATAGGTACAAGCGAGGATTCATATTGCAGCCACAAATCCTACACATATAGTTCAATGAAGAACAAGTGCTCGAGATAGTTTGAGAAGTAACATATTTAAGGTGGTAGACATCTTGTTCGCTTAGCAGTATGGGACTAAACTTAATTAGTAGCCAGGGGTGATACTTAGCAGCAGCGATTTTTGGGGGAAAACGTTGCTACTAAGTACTTTAGCAGTAGCGCATCCAGAAGAAGGGTGCTACTACTATATCTAGCTTGGAGGCAACGCCGTGGCAATTGTAGTAGTAGCGCTTGTTTCACCTAGAGCGCTACTGCTACTGAGCTTTTAGTAGCGCGGTTTCCTGAAGCCCGCTACTGCAAATTAGCAGTAGCGTCTGTTTTTAAACCACGCTACTGCTAAGATTCTGTGTATAAAGTTTTCCCTAGTAGTGTCCGGTAAACGGGAATTGCATAATCTCATAGTCATAGGAACATGTATAAGTCATGAAGAAATCAATAACAACATACTAAATGATCAAGTGCTAAGCTAACGGAATGGGTCAAGTCAATCACATCATTCTCCTAATGATGTGATCCCGTTAATCAAATGACAACTCATGTCTATGGCTAGGAAACACAACCATCTTTGATCAACGATCTAGTCAAGTAGAGGCATACTAGTGACACTATGTTTGTCTATGTATTCACATATGTATTATGTTTCCGGTTAATACAATTCTAGCATGAATAATAAACATTAATCATGATATAAGGAAATAAATAATAACTTTATTATTGCCTCTAGGGCATATTTCCTTCAGTCTCCCACTTGCACTAGAGTCAATAATCTAGATTACATAGTAATGATTCTAACACCCATGGAGCCTTGGTATTGATCATGTTTTTCTCGTAGAAGAGGCTTAGTCAACGGGTCTGCAACATTCAGATCCGTATGTATCTTGCAAATTTCTATGTATCCCACCTAGACTTGGTCCCGAATGGAATTGAAGCGTCTCTTGATGTGCTTGGTTCTCTTGTGAAATCTGGATTCCTTTGCCAAGGCAATTGCACCAGTATTGTCACAAAAGATTTTCATTGGACCCGATGCACTAGGTATGACACCTAGATCAGATATGAACTCCTTCATCCAGACTCCTTCATTTGTTGCTTCCGAAGCAGCTATGTACTCTGCTTCACATGTTGATCCCGCCACGACGCTTTGTTTAGAACTGCACCAACTAACAGCTCCACCGTTTAATATAAACACGTATCCGGTTTGCGATTTAGAATCGTCCAGATCAGTGTCAAAGCTTGCATCGACGTAACCATTTACGACTAGCTCTTTGTCACCTCCATAAACAAGAAACATATCCTTAGTCCTTTTCAGGTAATTCAGGATATTCTTGACCGATGTCCAGTGATCCACTCCTAGATTACTTTGGTACCTCCCTGCTAAGCTTATTGCTAAGCACACATCAGGTCTGGTACACAACATTGCATACATGATAGAGCCTATGGCTGAAGCATAGGGAACATCTTTCATTTTCTCTCTATCTTTTGCAGTGGTCGGGCATTGAGTTTGACTCAATTTCACACCTTGTAATACATGCAAGAACCCTTTCTTTGCTTGATCCATTTTGAACTTTTTCAAAACTTTATCAAGGTATGTGCTTTGTGAAAGTACAATTAAGCATCTTGATCTATCATTATAGATCTTGATGCCCAATATATAAGCAGCTTCACCGAGGTCTTTCATTGAAAAACTTTTATTCAAGTATCGTTTTATGCTATCCAGAAATTCTATATCATTTCCAGTCAACAATTTGTCGTCTACATATAATATCAGAAATGCTACAGAGCTCCCACTCACTTTCTTGTAAATACATGCTTCTCCAAAAGTATGTATAAAACCATATGCTTTGATCACACTATCAAAGCATTTATTCCAACTCCGAGAGGCTTGCACCAGTCCATAAATGGATCGTTGGAGCTTGCACACTTTGTTAGCACCTTTTGGATCGACAAAACCTTCTGGTTGCATCATATACAACTCTTCTTCTAGAAATCCATTCAGGAATGCAGTTTTGACATCCATTTGCCATATTTCATAATCATAAAATGCGGCAATTGCTAACATGATTCGAACAGACTTAAGCATCGCTACGGGTGAGAAAGTCTTATTGTAGTCTATCTCTTGAACTTGTCGAAAACCTTTCGCAACAAGTCGAGCTTTGTAGACAGTAACATTACCATCAGCGTCAGTCTTATTCTTGAAGATCAATTTATTCTCGATGGCTTGTAGATCATCAGGCAAGTCAACCAAAGTCCATACTTTGTTCTCATACATGGATCCCATCTCAGATTTCATGGCCTCAAGCCATTTTGCGAAATCTGGGCTTATCATCGCTTCCTCATAGTTCGTAGGTTCGCCATGGTCAAGTAACATGACCTCCAAAATAGGATTACCGTACCACTATGGTGCGGATCTTACTCTGGTTGACCTACGAGGTTCGGCAGTAACTTGATCTGAAGTTTCATGATCAATACCATTAGCTTCCTCACTAATTGTTGTAGGCGTCACAGGAACTGGTTTCTGTGATGAACTACTTTCTAATAAGGGAGTAGGTACAGTTACCTCATCAAGTTCTACTTTCCTCCCACTCACTTCTTTCAAGAGAAACTCCTTCTCTAGAAAGAATCCAAATTTAGCAACAAAAGTCTTGCCTTCAGATCTGTGATAGAAGGTGTACCCAATAGTCTCCTTTGGGTATCCTATGAAGACACATTTCTCCGATTTGGATTAGAGCTTATCAGGTTGAAGGTTTTTTTCACATAAGCATCGCAGCCCCAAACTTTAAGAAACGACAACTTTGGTTTCTTGCCAAACCACAGTTCATAAGGCGTCGTCTCAACGGATTTTGATGGTGCCCTATTTAACATGAATGCAGCCGTCTCTAAAGCATAACCCCAAAACGATAGTGGTAAATCAGTAAGAGACATCATAGATCCCACCATATCTAGTAAAGTACGATTATGACGTTCGGACACACCATTACGTTGTGGTGTTCCAGGTGGCGTGAGTTGCGAAATTATTCCGCATTGTTTCAAATGTAGACCAAACTCGTAACTCAAATATTCTCCTCCATGATGAGATCGTAGAAACTTTATTTTCTTGTTACGATGATTTTTCAATTCACTCTGAAATTCTTTGAACTGTTCAAATGTTTCAGACTTATGTTTCATTAAGTAGATATACCCATATCTGCTTAAATCATTAGTGAAGGTGAGAAAATAACGATACCCGCCGCGAGCCTCAATATTCATTGGACCACATACATCAGTATGTATGATTTCCAATAAATCTGTTGCTCGCTCCATAGTTCCGGAGAACGGCGTTTTCAGTCATCTTGCCCATGAGGCACGGCTCGCACCAAATAACAATTATTTAGGTCTAAAACTAGTCCCGAAGGTAGATGTAGAGGTAGCATGCCGACCGCGATCACATCGAATTTGGAACCATTTCTCACGCGCATTGTCACCTTGTCCTTAGCCAATCTTCGCTTAATCCGTAGTCCCTGTTTCGAGTTGCAAATATTAGCAACATAACTAGTATCAAATACCCAGGTGCTACTGCGAGCATTAGAAAGGTACACATCGATAACATGTATATCACATATACCTTTGTTCACCTTGCCATCCTTCTTATCCGCCAAATAATTGGGGCAGTTCCACTTCCAGTGACCAGTCTGCTTGCAGTAGAAGCACTCAGTCTCAGGCTTAGGTCCAGACTTGGGTTTCTTCTCTTGAGCAGCAACTTGTTTGTCGTTCTTCTTGAAGTTCCCCTTCTTCTTCCCTTTACCCTTTTTCTTGAAACTGGTGGTCTTGTTGACCATCAACACTTGATGCTCCTTTTTGATTTCTACCTCCACGGCCTTTAGCATTGCGAAGAGCTTGGGAATAGTCTTTTTCATCCCTTGCATATTATAGTTTCATCACGAAGCTCTTGTAGCTTCGCGGCAGTGATTGGAGAATTCTGTCAATGACACTATCATCAGGAAGATTAACTCCCAGTTGAATCAAGTGATTATTATACCCAGACATTTTGAGTATATGTTCACTGACAGAACTATTCTCCTCCATCTTGCAGCTATAGAATTTATTGGAGACTTCATATCTCTCAATCCGGGCATTTGCTTGAAATATTAACTTCAACTCCTGGAACATCTCATATGCTCCATGACGTTCAAAACATCGTTGAAGTCCCGGTTCTAAGCCGTACAACATGGCACACTAAACTATCGAGTAGTCATCAGCTTTGCTCTGCCAGACGTTCTTAACGTCGTCAGTTGCATCTTTCAACCCAGCGTGCTTCCAGGACGTAATTCTTCTATGCAGCACTGAGGATAATCGTCAAGTTACATACCCAGTCCGTGTAACTGCTACCATCATCTTTCAACTAAGCTTTCTCAAGGAACGCATTAAAGTTCAACGGAACAACAGCACAAGGCATCTATCTACAACAGTCATAGACAAGCAAAAAATACTATCAGGTACTAAGTTCATGATAAATTAAAGTTCAATTAATCATATTACTTAAGAACTCCCACTTAGATAGACATCCCTCTAATCATCTAAGTGATCATGTGATCCAAATCAACTAAACCATGTCCGATCATCACGTGAGATGGACTAGTTTTCAATGGTGAACATCACTATGTTGATCATATCTACTATATGATTCACACTCAACCTTTCGGTCTTAGTGTTCTGAGGCCATATCTGTATATGCTAGGCTCGTCAAGTTTAACCTGAGTATTCCGTGTGTGCAACTGTTTTGCACCCATTGTATTTGAACGTAGAGCCTATCACACCCGATCATCACATGGTGTCTCAGCACGAAGAACTTTCGCAATGGTGCATACTCAGGGAGAACACTTTTACCTTGAAATTTAGTGAGAGATCATCTTATAATGCTACTGTCAATCAAAGCAAAATAAGATGCATAAAGGATAAACATCACATGCAATCAATATAAGTGATATGATATGGCCATCATCATCGTGTGCTTGTGATCTCCATCTCTGAAGCACCGTCAGGATCACCATCGTCATCGGCGCGACACCTTGATCTCCATCGTAGCATTGTTTGTCGTCTCGCCAACTATTGCTTCTACGACTATCGCTACCGCTTAGTGATAAAGTAAAGCAATTACATGGTGATTGCATTGCATACAATAAAGCGACAACCATATGGCTCCTGCCAATTGCTGATAACTCGGTAACAAAACATGATCATCTCATACAATAAAATATAGCATCACGTCTTGACCATATCACATCACAACATGTCCTGCAAAAACAAGTTAGACGTCCTCTACTTTGTTGTTGCAAGATTTACGTGGCTGCTACGGGCTGAGCAAGAATCGTTCTTACCTACGCATCAAAACCACAACGATAGTTCATCAAGTTAGTGGTGTTTTAACCTTCTCAAGGACCGGGCGTAGCCACACTCGGTTCAACTAAAATTGGAGAAACTGACACCCGCCAGCCACCTATGTGCAAAGCATGTCGGTAGAACTAGTCTCGCGTAAGCGTACGCGTAATGTCGGTCCAGGCCGCTTCATCCAACAATACCGCCGAACCAAAATATGACATGCTGGTAAGTAGTATGACTTATATCACCCACAACTCATTTGTGTTCTACTCATGCATATAACATCTACACATAAAACCAGGCTCGAATGCCACTATTGGGAAACGTAGTAATTTCAAAAAAAAATCCTACGCACACGCAAGATCATGGTGATGCATAGCAACGAGAGGGGAGAGTGTTGTCTACGTACCCTCTTAGACCGAAAGTGGAAGCGTTAGCACAACGTGGTTGTTGTAGTCGTACGTCTTCATGATCGGACTGATCAAGTACTGAACGTACAGCACCTCCTAGTTCAGCACACGTTCAGCTTGATGACGTCCCATGAACTCCGATCCAGCAGAGCTTTGCGGGAGAATTCCGTCAACACGACGGCGTGATGACGGTGTTGATGATGCTACCGATGCAGGGCTTCGCCTAAGCACCGCTACGATATTACCGAGGTGGAATATGGTGGAGGGGGGCACCGCACACGGCTAAGAGATCAATGATCAATTGTTGTGTCTAGAGGTGCCCCCTTGCCCCCGTATATAAAGGATCAAGGGGAAGGGGGCGGCCAGCCAGGAGGAGGCACGCCAGGGAGGAGTCTTACTCCCATCGGGAGTAGGACTCCCTCCTTTCCTAGTTGGAGTAGGAGGGGGAAGGAAGGGAGAGAGGAGAGGAAGGAAAGGGGGGGCGCCCCCCTCCTTGTCCTATTCGGACTAGAGGGGGAGGGGGCACGCGGCCTGCCCTAGCCGCCCCTCCTCTTCTCCATTTAGGGCCCATGAGGCCCATTAAACCCCCCTGGCGATTCCGGTAACCCTCCGGTACTCCGGTATATGTCCGAAACTCCTCGAAACACTTCCAGTGTCCGAACATAGTCATCCAATATATTGATCTTTACGTCTCGACCATTTTGAGACTCCTTGTCATGTCCGTGATCATATCCGGGACTCCTTCGGTACATCAAAACACAAAAACTCATAATACCGATCGTCACCGAACTTTAAGCGTGCGGACCCTACGGGTTCGAGAACTATGTAGACATGACCGAGACACGTCTCCGGTCAATAACCAATAGCGGAACCTGGATGCTCATATTTGCTCCTACATATTCTATGAAGATCTTTATCGATCAAACCGCATAACAACATACGTTATTCCTTTTGTCATCGGTATGTTACTTGCCCGAGATTCGATCGTCGGTATCTCAATACCTAGTTCAATCTCGTTATCGGCAAGTCTCTTTACTCGTTACACAATGCATCATCCCGCAACTAAATTATTAGCTACATTGCTTGCAAGGCTTGTAGTGATGTGCATTATGAGAGGGCCCAGAGATACCTCTCCAACAATCAGAGTGACAAATCCTAATCTCGAAATACGCCAACTCAACATGTACCTTTGGAAACACTTGTAGAGCTCCTTTATAATCACCCAGTTATGTTGTGATGTTTGGTAGCACACAAAGTGTTCCTCCGGTAAATGGGAATTGCATAATCTCATAGTCATAGGAACATGTATAAGTCATGAAGAAAGCAATAGCAACATACTAAATGATCAAGTGCTAAGCTAACGGAATGGGTCAAGTCAATC
Organism: Triticum aestivum; assembly: GCF_018294505.1. Classification (NCBI taxonomy): domain Eukaryota; kingdom Viridiplantae; phylum Streptophyta; class Magnoliopsida; order Poales; family Poaceae; genus Triticum; species Triticum aestivum. The sequence continues at coordinate 445,614,267 of NC_057813.1, forward strand.
ACATCATTCTCCTAATGATGTGATCCCGTTAATCAAATGACAACTAATGTCTATGGCTAGGAAACACAACCATCTTTGATCAACGAGCTAGTCAAGTAGAGGCATACTAGTGACACTATGTTTGTCTATGTATTCACATATGTATTATGTTTCCGGTTAATACAATTCTAGCATGAATAATAAACATTTATCATGATATAAGGAAATAAATAATAACTTTATTATTGCCTCTAGGGCATATTTCCTTCACGACATTTGTTTTTGTATCTACACATATATTTAAGTTTCCGATCAATACAATTCTAACATGAATAATAAACCTTTATCATTAATAAGGAAATATAATAATAACAACTTTATATTGCCTCTGGGCATATTTCCATCAAAAACCCCACCCTCCAGAATATGTTACCTCATGAAATGCATCATCAGTATTTATTTTCAGGAGGACGTGGGCATAGCCCAGTGGTTGGGGGCGCATGATTGTAAACCTAACGACCAGAGTTCGATCTCTGTCAGAGACGAATTTCTGGAATTCTCATGAGGGATGCTTCTTCTATATCAATAAACCGTGGGTGCTAGTGCCCATGGAGTTTCATTTTTTTTTAGTATTTATTTTCAGGAACTCACTTAGCCGAGGGGTCCATTTCTGAATGTTTTCCTGCTTTTGGGTTGTTCTTCTCTGCTTGAGGTTCCTGTGGTGATTAATAGAAGATAATATATCATTCGGGGATTTGATTTTATCTCTAGCATTGGCTTTGTTTCTTTGGTGCCAAATAACCAAAGTAAGATACACACCTTCAAGCATTCCTCTTCATGCAGTCGAAACACTTCTTCCAGGAGGCATCGGAGATAAGTCAGAGCAACAATTCGAGTCTGATTTGTTCCATTTGGGCTAGGCTCCACGCCTTTCTCACAACTTTACATTTCAGGAAGCAGTGCCCTCGATCTTACCAAATCTGAAAACATACTGGGCATCGAGTATCCACTTCCAACCCCCTATGTTCAGGGGTGAACTGTAAGATATTACCTCGCAGAGGAAGGGACCAAAGTTTTTTCCAGTTAAAATTTGTACCGAGGAAGGGACCAAAGTTTTTTCTAGTTAAAATTTGTACCTTTATCATTACTCGATGCACTAGATGCTCAAGGGGCAGGTTTTATCGTAAACCGAAAATGCTAAGCTTGGCGGGAGGGAAATTTCAGCATGAATCCTCCTGCCGGTACCAGTGTTGCCGCCTCTTGAGCTCGATTCCATGATGAGGAGGCCAAATTGCGGCAACAATGTTCGATCCCAGCGATGAGGTTCGACCCCCACACTTATTGTCGGTTTTCCGGGCTTGAACCGCTGATTCCTCGACGATTCTTGCTGCCATGGTCGGTGTGTCCAAAACTTGGCGAACTCCTTGAGGAGGAAGAGGTCGGAGTCCAGTGAGGACGATGAGGAATGGTAGGAGGAGCACGAGGTGCAAATGAGGCCTTCGGTTCCGGTACGTCTCCGGGCCGCCACTCGCGTCTGAAGTTCTGGCCAGCGACGACCAGGTTAGTGCCTAGGCGGCGGAGGCTGGCATGGAGACGACCGGGATGGTTACTAGGCAGCACAAGGTGGCCATGACAGAGGCGCAAAAAGCTCAGAATGGCGGCAGCTGGGCTGCTTCGATGCCGATGCTGGTTCGTGACGAGGAACAATTGGGGAAAATGCAAGGAAAAAAGAAAAAGAAAGTGTGGCCAATGACACGTGGGTCCCACATGATTTTTATGCATAAGCTTTTTATAGCACCTGTTTTGCTCGAATTTTTAGTTCATAGCACCCTCTCCAGAGGGTAGGCTGAGACGGCCTTGATAGGGTGTCCTTGGAAGTAGTGACGTAGCTTCCTGGATGAGGAGTGCAAGGAGGAGCTTGTGCGGCATGGGGTAACGTGCCCGCATGTCATGCAGTACGGTGCTGATGAAGTAAATAGGATGCTCGATGAGGGAGGAAGCATCTGCCGAGTCTTGATCCTCTTGGGATGATGGAGCCTCAGGAAGCCCGTCCCCGGGAGGGGCCATTGCAGCCTCAGGAGCCGTGACCTCAGGGACCCCATCTCCTGATGGTTGGGCAGCGGCCTCAGGCGTGACGTCCCAAGGTCGCGATGTCTTGGATGGGTGTGTGGTTCCGTGCTGCACACCCTTGGCTGCGTGCTCCTCGCGGACCACCACTAGCACCACGCTGGCTGAGCGAGGCGTGGCGGCCAGGTAAAGCACCAGGGGCTCAAGAGGACAAGGGCGCCACCATCATCGGTGGACTGGTGAGGTACTTCTTAAGGTCTTGAAAAGCCATGGCAGCTTCTGGAGTCCATTCGAATGGGCCCTTCCTCTTCATCAGCTTGAAGAACGGGTGGGCGTGGTCGCCTAGCTTGGAGATGAAGCGCCCAATGGAGGTCACGCAGTTGGCCAGCTTCTGCATCTCCTTGAGAGTTTGAGGCGGGCTCATCCTTTTTATTGCCTTGACCTTCTCCGGGTTGGCCTCAATTCCTCTGTGCGACACCAAGAACCCCAACAGCTTGCCTGACAGGATACCGAATACGCACTTCTCAGGATTAAGCCGCAGCTTCACTTCGCACAGGATGGCAAACGTCTCCTCCAGATCTTCAACAAGGGTTCTTGCCTCCCGGGATTTGACCACTATATCATCAACGTAAGCCTCTACGTTTCTTCCGAGCTGCTTGCCCAAAGCGATGTGCATCAACCGCTGGAAGGTTGCTCTGGCATTGTGCAACCCAAACAGCATGCAGGTGTAGCAATACACCCCGCACGGAGTCGGGAAGGACATCTTCTCTACATCTTCCACCGCCATCTTGATCGGATGATAGCTTGAGAAGGCGTCCAGGAAGCACAGCAGATCGCACTCGGCCGTGGAGTCGATGACCTGGTCGATGCGAGGAAGAGGAAATGGATCTTGGGGGCAAGCTTTGTTCAGGCTCGTGAAGTCAACGCACATGCACTCTTTCCCGCCCTTCTTGGGGACGATGACTGGGTTTGCCAACCACTCCGGGTGCCACACTTCCCGGATAACACTGGCCTCCTGTAGCTTGTGGGTCTCCTGGATGATGAACGACTGCGCCGCGCCTTCTGTTTCACGGGGCGCGCGTGGGGGCACACCATGAGGTGGTGTTCGATCACCCCCCGGGGACGCCTACCAGGTCCGTTGCTTGCCATGCAAACACATCCTTGTTTGCACGGAGAAAGCTGACCAGTGCCTCTTCCTGGTCTCGAGGGATACCAACGCCTATGGTGAAGGTGGCTCCTGACTCTCCGTCCTTGTCGACCAGTACTTGCTTCGTCTCAGCCTGGCTGAGAGAATAATGGCTTCTTCTTCGCCGGGGCAGCCCCCGGGCCATTCGGAGTGCTCTTCGCACTTGGCCATGCGGCCACCGCGGCCTTGAAGTCAAGCCTGAGGGCTGTCAGCGCATCCCCAGTGTCTCCCACCACGATGAGGACTTTGCTGCTTCATGGCATCTTCATGACGTTGTAGCCGGGATGAGTCGCCACCATGAACTTGGCAAGGGTTGGGTACCCGAAGATGGCGTTGTACAGGAGCCCGATGCGCGCAACGTCGAAGTCGATGAGCTCGGTGTGGTAGTTGTCGCACGTTCCGAAGGTGACGGGGAGGCGAATCTGCCCCGCGGGGCAGGTGGAGCCGCCGAACACTCTGGGAAACGTCTTGGTGAGGAGGAGCCGGTCGTGGGGTACGTGAAGCAGGTCGAACGCCTCCACAGAGAGGGTGTTGAGGCTGGCGCCGCCATCGATGAGGGTCCTGGTAACCGCTACGTTGCAGATGGTGGGGGTGCAGAGCATGGGTAGTGCGCCGGCGCCGGCCGTGGTCTTGGGGTGATCTCTGGAGTCGAAGGTAAGGTTGGCCTAGGGCGTCGCCCAGCCCGGAGGGGCCCCTCGCAGGGACGGAGAAACCCCCATCTGACGGAAGAACTGCTTGGTGTGGCGGTTTGAAGCTGGCACATGCAATCCGCCGAGGATGGCGGCGACGGTGTTGTGCGCCAAAACCGCGAAGCATGTGATGAACAACTAGCGCACCTCCTCCCATGAAGCCATCGAGGACTCTGGTAAGTTGAGCAGCCAGGTGCGAGGCATGCCCGTGAGTGCCATAGGGAGCCAATTTGCCATGGCCTTGTCGTCTCCGCCGCCGCCCAGATGGCCTCCTTGTACGCCTGGAGAGACCCCGCAGGGTACGCCTGAAGGAAATATGCCCTAGAGTCAATAATAAAGTTATTATTTATTTCCTTATTTCATGATAAATGTTTATTATTCATGCTAGAATTGTATTAACCGGAAACATGATACATGTGTGAATACATAGACAAACATATAGTCACTAGTATGCCTCTACTTGACTAGCTCATTAATCAAAGATGGTTATGTTTCCTAACCATAGACATGTGTTGTCATTTGATTAATGGGATCACATCATTAGGAGAATGATGTGATTGACATGACCCATTCCGTTAGCCTATCACTTGATCGTTTAGTATATTGCTATTGCTTTCTTCATGACTTATACCAAGTTCCTGCAACTATGAGATTGTGCAACTCCCGTTTACCGGAAGAACACTTTGTGTGTTACCAAACGTCACAACGTAACTGGGTGATTATAAAGGTGCTCTACAGGTGTTTCCGAAGGTCCATGTTGGGTTGGCATAATTCGAGATTAGGTTTTGTCACTCCGATTGTCGGAGAGGTATCTCTGGGCCCTCTCGGTAATACTCATCACCTAAGCCTTGCAAGCATTGTAACTAATGAGTTAGTTATAAGATGATGTGTTACAGAACGAGTAAAGAGACTTGCCGGTAACGAGATTGAACTAGGTACTGGATACCGACGATCAAATCTCGGGCAAGTAACATACCAATGACAAAGGGAGCAACGTATGTTGTTATGCGGTTTGACCGATAAAGATCTTCGTAGAATATGTAGGAATCAATATGGGCATCCAGGTCCCGCTATTGGTTATTGACCGAGAATGGTTCTAGGTCATGTCTACATAGTTCTCGAACCCGTAGGGTCCGCACGCTTAACGTTACGATGACAGTTTTATTATGAGTTTATAAGTTTTGATGTACTGAAGTTTGTTCGGAGTCCCGGATGTGATCACGGACATGACGAGGAGTCTCGAAATGGTCGAGACATAAAGATTGATATATTGGACGACTATATTCGGACACCGGAAGTGTTCCAGGTGATTTCGGAGAAAACCGGAGTGTCGGGGGGGTTACCGGAACCCCCCGGGAGAGTATTGGGCCTTATGGGCCTTAGGGGAAAGGAGAGAAGGGGCGGCCAGCATGGGCCACGCGCCCCCTCCATCCTCTGGTCCGAATTGGACTAGGAGGGGGGGGCGGCGCCCCCCCTCTTTCCTTCCCCCTCTCCCCCTTCCTTCCCCCTCCTAGTAGGAGTAGGAAAGGAGGAGTCCTACTCCTACTAGGAGGAGGATTCCTCCTCCCTTGGCGCGCCCAAGGGGCCAGCCGGCCTCCCCCCTCCCTTCTTTATATACGGGGGCAGGGGGGCACCCCATAAACACACAAGTTGATCTACGGATCGTTCCTTAGCCGTGTGCGGTGCCCCCTCCACCATATTCCACCTCGGTCATATCGTCGCGGAGTTTAGGCGAAGCCTTGTGCCGGTAGAACATCATTATCGTCACCACGCCGTCGTGCTGACGGAACTCATCCCCGAAGCTTTGCTGGATCGAAGCCCGGGGATCGTCATCGAGCTGAACGTGTGCTGAACTCGGAGGTGCCGTACGTTCGGTGCTTGGATCGGTCGGATCATGAAGACGTATGACTACATCAACCGCGTTGTCATAACGCTTCCGCTTACGGTCTACGAGGGTACGTGGACGAACACTCTCCCCTCTCGTTGCTATGCCATCACCATGATCTTGCGTGTGCGTAGGAATTTTTTTGAAATTACTACGTTCCCCAACAGTGGCATCCGAGCCTGGTTTTATGCGTTGATGTTATATGCACGAGTAGAACACAAGTGAGTTGTGGGCGATACAAGTCATACTGCTTACCAGCATGTCATACTTTGGTTCGGCGGTATTGTGAGATGAAGCGGCCCGGACCGACATTATGCGTACGCTTACGCGAGACTGGTTTCACTGTTGCGAGCACTCGTGCTTAAAGGTGGCTGGCGGGTGTCTGTCTCTCTCACTTTAGCTGAATCGAGTGTGGCTACACCCGGTCCTTGCGAAGGTTAAAACAGCACCAACTTGACGAACTATCGTTGTGGTTTTTATGCGTAGGTAAGAACGGTTCTTGCTAAAGCCCGTTGCAGCCATGTAAAATTTGCAACAACAAAGTAGAGGACGTCTAACTTGTTTTTGCAGGGCATGTTGTGATGTGATATGGTCAAGACGTGATGCTATATTTTATTGTATGAGATGATCATGTTTTGTAACCGAAGTTATCGGCAACTGGCAGGAGCCATATGGTTGTCGCTTTATTGTATGAAATGCAGACGCCCTGTAATTGCTTTACTTTATCACTAAGCGGTAGCGATAGTCGTAGAAGCAATAGATGGCATAACGACAATGATGCTACGATGAAGATCAAGGTGTCGCGCCGGTGACGATGGTGATCACGACGGTGCTTCGAAGATGGAGATCACAAGCACATGATGATGATGGCCATATCATATCACTTATATTGATTGCATGTGATGTTTATCCTTTATGCATCTTATCTTGCTTTGATTGACGGTAGCATTTTAAGATGATCTCTCACTAAAATTATCAAGAAGTGTTCTCCCTGAGTATGCACCGTTGCCAAAGTTCGTCGTGCCCAGACACCACGTGATGATCGGGTGTGATAAGCTCTACGTCCATCTACAACGGGTGCAAAACAGTTTTGCACACGCGGAATAGTCAGGTTAAACTTGACGAGCCTAGCATATGCAGATATGGCCTTGGAACACGGAGACCGAAAGGTCGAGCGTGAATCATATAGTAGATATGATCAACATAGTGATGTTCACCATTGAAAACTACTCCATCTCACGTGATGATCGGTTATGGTTTAGTTGATTTGGATCACGTGATCACTTAGATGACTAGAGAGATGTCTGTCTAAGTGGGAGTTCTTAAGTAATATGATTAATTGAACTTAAATTTATCATGAACTTAGTCCTGGTAGTATTTTGCAAATTATGTTGTAGATCAGTAGCTTGCGTTGTTGCTTTCATATGTTTATTTTGATATGTTCCTAGAGAAAATTGTGTTGAAAGATGTTAGTAGCAATGATGCGGATTAGATTCGTGATCTGAGGTTTATCCTCATTGCTGCACAGAAGAATTATGTCCTTAATGCACCGCTAGGTGACAGACCTATTGCAGGAGCAGACGCAGACGTTATGAACGTTTGGCTAGCTCAATATGATGACTACTTGATAGTTTAGTGCACCATGCTTAACGGCTTAGAATCGGGACTTCAAAGATGTTTTGAACGTCATGGACCATATGAGATGTTCCAGGAGTTGAAGTTAATATTTCAAGCAAATACCCGAGTTGAGAGATATGAAGTCTCCAACAAGTTCTATAGCTAAAAGATGGAGGAGAATCGCTCAACTAGTGAGCATGTGCTCAGATTGTCTGGGTACTACAATCGCTTGAATCATGTGGGAGTTAATCTTCTAGATAAGATAGTGATTGACAGAATTCTCTAGTCACCACCACCAAGTTAGTAGAACTTCGTGATGAACAATAAAGGGATGACGAAAACGATTCCCGAGCTCTTCGTGATGCTGAAATCGACGAAGGTAGAAATCAAGAAAGAGCATCAAGTGTTGATGATTGACAAGACCACTAGTTTCAAGAAAAGGGCAAAGGGAAAGAAAGGGAACTTCAAGCAGAATGGCAAGCAAGTTGTCACTCCCGCGAAGAAGCCCAAAGCTGGACCGAAGCCTGAAACTGAGTGATTATACTGCAAAGGAAATGGTCACTAGAAGCGGAAATGCCTTGAATATTTGGTGGATAAGAAGGATGGCAAAGTGAACAAGGGTATATTTGATATACATGTTATTGATGTGTACCTTACTGGTGTTTATAGTAACCCCTGAGTATTTGATACTTGTTCGGTTGCTAAGATTAGTAACTCGAAACAGGAGTTACAGAATAAACAGAAACTATTTGAGGGTGAAGTGATGATGTATGTTGGAAGTGGTTCCAAGATTGATATGATCATCATCGCACACTCCCTATACTTTCGAGATTACTGTTGAACCTAAATAAATGTTATTTGGTGTTTGCGTTGAGCATGAATATGATTTGATCATGTTTATTGCAATACCTTATTCATTTAAAATCAGAGAATAATTGTTGTTCTGTTTAAATGAATAAAACCTTTGATGGTCATACACCCAATGAAAATAGTTTGTTGGATCTCGGTTGTAGTGATACACATATTCATAACATTGATGCCAAAAGATGCAAAGTTGATAATGATAGTGCAACTTATTTGTGGCACTGCCGTTTGGGTCATATCGGTGTAAAGCGCATGAAGAAACTCCATAAAGATGGATTTTCGGAATCACTTGGTTATGAACCATTTGATACTTGCGAACCGTGCCTTTTGGGCAAGATGACTAAAACTCCATTCTTCGGAACAATTGAACGAGCTATTGACTTGTTGGAAATAATACATACCGATGTATGTGATCCAATGAGTGTTGATGCTCGTGGCAAGTATCGTTATTTTCTGACCTTCACAAGATGATTTGAGCAGATATGGGTATATCTACTTGATGAAACATAAGTCTGAAATAGTTGAAAGGTTCAAAGAATTTCAGAGTGAAGTGGAAAAATCATCGTAACAAGAAAATAAAGTTTCTGCGATCTGATCGCGGAGAAGAATATTTGAGTTACGAGTTTGGTCTTCAATTAAAACAATGTGGAATAGTTTCACAAACTCACGCCACCTGGAACACCACAACGTTATGGTGTGTCCGAACGTCGTAACCGCACTTTATTGGATATAGTGCGATCTATGATGTCTCTTATCGGTTTTACCACTATCGTTTTGGGGTTGTGCATTAGAGACAACTGCATTCATGTTTAAAAGGGCACCATCTAAATCCGTTGAGACGACACCGTATGAACTATGGTTTAGCAGTAAACCTAAGCTGTCATTTCTTAAAGTTTGGAGTTGCGATGCTTATATGGAAAAAAGTTTCAACCTGATAAGCTCAAAGCCAAATCGGAGAAGTGCGTCTTCATAGAATACCCAAAGTTAACTATTGGGTACACCTTCTATCACAGATCGGAAGGCAAGTTATTCATTGCTAAGAATGGATCCTTTCTAGAGAAGGAGTTTCTCTCGAAAGAAGTGAGTGGGAGGAAAGTAGAACTTGATGAGGTAACTGTACCTGCTCCCTTATTGGAAAGTAGTTCATCACAGAAATCTGTTCCTGTGACTACTACACCAATTAGTGAGGAAGTTAATGATGATGATCATGAAACTTCAGATTAAGTTACTACAGAACCTCGTAGGTCTTCCAGAGTAAGATCCGCACCAGAGTGGTACGGTAATCCTGTTCTGGAAGTCATGTTACTAGACCATGATGAACCTACGAACTATGAGGAAGCGATGATGAGCCCAGATTCCACGAAATGGCTTGAGGCCATAAAATCTGAGATATGATCCATGTATGAGAACAAAGTATGGACTTTGATTGACTTGCTTGATGATCAGCAAGCCATGTTAAATAAATGGATCTTCAAGAGGAAGACGGACATTGATAGTAGTGTTACCATCTACTAAGCTCGACTTGTTGCGAAATGTTTTCAACAAGTTCAAGGTGTTGAATACGATGAGATTTTCTCACTCGTATCGAAGCTTAAGTCTGTCTGAATCATGTTAGCAATTGCCACATTTTATGAAATCTGGCAAATGGATGTCAAAACTGCATTCCTTAATGGATTTATTAAAGAAGAGTTGTATATGATGCAACTAGAAAGTTTTTGTCAATCCTAAAGATGCTAACAAAGTGTGCAAGCTCCAGCAATCCATCAATGGACTGGTGCAAGCATCTCGGAGTTGGAATATACGCTTTGATGAGTTGATCAAAGCATATGGTTTTATACAGACTTTTGAAGAAGCCTGTATTTACAAGAAAGTGAGTGGGAGCTCTGTAGCATTTCTAATATTATATGTGGATGACATATTGTTAATTGGAAATGATATGGAAATTCTGGATAGCATGAAAGGATACTTGAATAAGAGTTTTTCAAAGCAAGACCTCGGTGAAGCTACTTACACATTGAGCATCAAGATCTATATAGATAGATCAAGACGCTTGATAAGATTTTTTCAATGAGTACATACCTTGATAAATTTTGAAATAGTTCAAAATGGAACAGTCAAAGAAGGAGTTCTTGCCTGTGTTACAAGGTGTGAAGTTGAGTAAGACTCAAGACCCGACCATTGCAGAAAATAGAAAGAGAATGAAAAGTCATTCCCTATGCCTCAGTCATAGGTTCTATAAAGTATGCTATGCTGTGAACTAGACCTATTGTATACCTTGCTCTGTGTTTGGCAAAGGAATACAATTTTGATCTAATAAGTAGATCACTGGACATGGGTCAAGAATATCCTTAGTGAGGACTAAGGAGATGTTTCTCGATTATGGAGGTGATAAAAGAGCCCGTCGTAAAAGTTACAACGATGCAAGCTTTTACACCAATCCAGATGACTCTAAGTCTCAATCTAGATACATATTGAAAGTGGGAGCAATTAGCTAGAGTAGCTCCGTGCAGAGCATTGTGGACATAGAATATTTGCGAAATACATACGGCTCTGAATATGACAGACCCGTTGACTAAGCTTCTCTCATGATCAAAACATGATCATACCTTAGTACTCTTTTGGGTGTTAATCACATAGCGATGTGAACTAGATTATTGACTCTAGTTAACCCTTTGGGTGTTGATCACATGATGATGTGAACTATGGGTATTAATCACATGCAGATGTGAATATTGGTGTTAAATCACATAGCGATGTGAACTAGATTATTGACTCTAGTGCAAGTGGGAGACTGAAGGAAATATGCCCTAGAGGCAATAATAAAGTTATTATTTATTTCCTTATTTCATGATAAATGTTTATTATTCATGCTAGAATTGTATTAACCGGAAACATGATACATGTGTGAATACATAGACAAACATATAGTCACTAGTATGCCTCTACTTGACTAGCTCATTAATCAAAGATGGTTATGTTTCCTAACCATAGACATGTGTTGTCATTTGATTAATAGGATCACATCATTAGGAGAATGATGTGATTGACATGACCCATTCCGTTAGCCTAGCACTTGATCGTTTAGTATATTGCTATTGCTTTCTTCATGACTTATACAAAGTTCCTGCAACTATGAGATTGTGCAACTCCCGTTTACCGGAAGAACACTTTGTGTATTACCAAACGTCACAACGTAACTGGGTGATTATAAAGGTGCTCTACAGGTGTTTCCGAAGGTACATGTTGGGTTGGCATAATTCGAGATTAGGTTTTGTCACTCCGATTGTCGGAGAGGTATCTCTGGGCCCTCTCGGTAATACTCATCACCTAAGCCTTGCAAGCATTGTAACTAATGAGTTAGTTATAAGATGATGTGTTACAGAACGAGTAAAGAGACTTGCCGGTAACGAGATTGAACTAGGTATTGGATACCGACGATCAAATCTCGGGCAAGTAACATACCAATGACAAAGGGAACAACGTATGTTGTTATGCGGTTTGACCGATAAAGATCTTCGTAGAATATGTAGGAATCAATATGGGCATCCAGGTCCCGCTATTGGTTATTGACCGAGAATGGTTCTAGGTCATGTCTACATAGTTCTTGAACCCGTAGGGTCCGCACGCTTAACGTTACGATGACAGTTTTATTATGAGTTTATAAGTTTTGATGTACCGAAGTTTGTTCGGAGTCCCGGATGTGATCACGGACATGACGAGGAGTCTCGAAATGGTCGAGACATAAAGATTGATATATTGGACGACTATATTCGGACACCGGAAGTGTTCCAGGTGATTTTGGAGAAAATCGGAGTGCCGGGGGGGTTACCGGAACCCCCCGGGAGAGTATTGGGCCTTATGGGCCTTAGGGGAAAGGAGAGAAGGGGCGGCCAGCATGGGCCGCGCGCACCCTCCACCCTCTGGTCCGAATTGGACTAGGAGGGGGGGGGGCGGCGCCCCCCCTCTTTCCTTCCCCCTCTCCCCCTTCCTTCCCCCTCCTAGTAGGAGTAGGAAAGGAGGAGTCCTACTCCTACTAGGAGGAGGATTCCTCCTCCGTTGGCGCGCCCAAGGGGCCGGCCGGCCTCCCTCCTCCCTCCTTTATATACGGGGGCAGGGGGGCACCCCATAAACACACAAGTTGATCTACGGATCGTTCCTTAGCCGTGTGTGGTGCCCCCCTCCACCATATTCCACCTCGGTCATATCGTCGCGGAGTTTAGGCGAAGCCCTGCGCCAGTAGAACATCATTATCGTCACCACGCCGTCGTGCTGACGGAACTCATCCCCGAAGGTTTGCTGGATCGGAGCCCGGGGATCGTCATCGAGCTGAACGTGTGCTGAACTCGGAGGTGCCGTACGTTCGGTGCTTGGATCGGTCGGATCATGAAGACGTATGACTACATCAACCGCGTTGTCATAACGCTTCCGCTTACGGTCTACGAGGGTAGGTGGACGAACACTCTTCCCTCTCGTTGCTATGCCATCACCATGATCTTGCGTGTGCGTAGGAATTTTTTTGAAATTACTACGTTCCCCAACAATGTTGTGCCGTCGTAGCGCGGCGGCAGCTCCGGCCTGAACTTCGGAGGCCACCGCACCTGTTGCAAGGTGGGGGAAAAGGCCCGAAAACCCATGACGCCTCTGAACACACCTGGTGGACCAGAGGAAGGGGCGGTGCCCGCCATGGAGATCGAGCGACGAGGGTGAAGTGTGGTAGGTGAAGAGGCCGAGCTCCGACACGCCCCCTACCTGGCGCGCCAAATATCGGATTCTGGGCTCCATAGACCCAAGAAAGGTTCAAACTCAGGGGCGTGTGCGAAGAACTCAACCTCTCAAACCGATCGATCTGCTGCTCTCACGACCTAGCTCGATGAACAAGAGGGAGGAAGACACGACAGTTTACCCAGGTTTGGGCCACCTTGCGGTGTAATACCCTACTCCTGCCTTGTGATGGATTAGCCTCGTGAGGGGCTGAGGATGAACTAGTACAAGTGGAAGAACAACCTCATGAGGCATGTTCTTGTGATGAGCTCTTGGGGATTCGATGAGCTGATCACCCGATGAGTCGATCCCTTCTACTGTGGTGGCTAGACTATATTTATAGTGGTCTTGGTCCTCTTCCTTCAAAACTTAGGCGAGAAGGGATCCCACAACGGCCAAATTTGAAAGGGGACAAGAAATACATATGATCCTGACAAAAGGTGGTCTTCGCCTGCAAAGCCTCTAATCGTGACGTCGTGACGGGCTCGACGATGACAGCCATCCTGCCGTTCTGGCGGTCTTGGTCTCGTTGCACACAAATGGCAACATTTGGCTGATTCCTTGGGACTCCAAACCTGCGCTTGCCTTCTTTGCACCAAAGAGGAAACATGCCGCTCTGCGCCCGCTGGCGCATGCCTGACCTTGGTCGTCATGGTTGATGTCATTTCAGCCTCGTGAGGCTGGGTCTTGCATAGAAATCTTCGCTTTGTCAGGAGGCCACCCAAGAAGGCCGCTTCCTCAGGTGGTCTTGATGTCGCCCGCCTCGCGAGGCTTGGCCCCTCGCGAGGGTCTTGTCTTGTTGTAGTCGAAGCCGGGCCGTGCCAGGCCGTCGATGGAGCCACGCCATGGGCCGCAGGCAGGTTTCGATACCCTGGTTCCGAGAACGCCGACATCTTTGAGGCGGACGAGGTCGGAGTCCAGTAAGGACGATGAGGAATGGTAGGAGGAGCATGAGGTGCAAATGAGGCCTTCGGTTTCGGTACGTCTCCGGGCCGCCACTCGTGTCTAAAGTTCTGGCCAGCGACGACCAGGTTAGTGCTTAGGGGGCGGAGGCTGGCACGGAGACGACCGGGATGGTTGCTAGGCAGCACAAGGCGGCCAGGACAGAGGCGCGAAAAGCTCAGGATGGCGGCAGCTGGGCTGCTTTGACGCCGATGATGGTTCGTGACGAGGAACAATTGGGGAAGATGCAAGGAAAAAAGGAAAAAGAAAGTGTGGCCAATGACACGCGGGTCCCACATGATTTTTATGCATAAGTTTTTATAGCACATGTTCTGCTCGAATTTTTAGTTCATACTCTCTTTGATCCATATTCTAGATACATCCGTATCTAGATAGATAAATGTAAGACAAGTAATATGGATAAAGAGAAAAGAAAAAAGAGTTGCTCTAATGCGAAGACACCGTCCTTTGCTTTGCTGAGGAATGACTCGAACATAGAGGCACTCCCTGCTCACGCAGCGCTGGTGTCCAGCCGCCGCCGGGTGCCCTCCGAAGCCGTCGACTGAAAGTCACTGCGCCAGGCTAAGCAGGAAGAGAGACTGCTTGTTGAACCTTCGAACCAGGCCGGCCTCGCCGTCGGCGATGGCTTGCTCGCCGGGAACGGGGGAGATGTGCCCGGAGTGCCTGGAGCGGCGCATCCGATCCGACCTCGCTAGTTCCGGACTCTCCTTCGTCCACGGCGTCTCCGACTCCCCGCTCCCCTTCGCCTCCTCCGCTGTCGTCCAGGTCCGTCACCACTCTGCCTCCTAATTTCTCGCTATTCTCCTTTCCTGGATTATACGGTCTCTGAAGCTCGCGCCCAGTTCAGTTCGAGCCAGCTGCTCTTTCCGATTAAGATTTTAGCCAAACACCTTTCTGTGTGAGTTTTAGTTTCATTTTTTAGAAGCATGTTAAAGCCTTGTCCATGTAGGCTTGTAGAAGAGCTAATTATTGTACTTTAGGCATAATTCATGTGTTCTCTTCACTGCAGATGGCATCTGACGGACCCGGCCAATGTATTGGGAGGTAAGCCTAGGCATTCTTGGTTTACTGTCATATTTCTCCATTCGATTTGGATACGAATCACACTATAAGATCAGAATGCACATCCTATTAACTTGTTATGAAAACACAACTGTATACCTTCGTTAGATCGAAAGGGTAATTAAAACACACTTCTCTACATTTTTAAGTAATTAGTTTTTCTAAACTTGTAACCACACCAATACAAGTAGGTACTGTCAATTTACGTATCCAACTGTACTGATTTTACTTTTGATCTAACCAAAGCTACTGTGAACGTTTCTGTTTTACATTGGAATTTTTTCAGGAGATGCTGAGAATTAATGCCAGATACATGGAATAAATTTTCGTACTATGAAACCAAGTCTTGACAGTGTTGACAAGCCTTATAGTTCTGGAAACAAGAATAATGAAAAATTATATTCAATGGAAAGTAGTTGCAAAACTAGCCAACTTAATCATATGGATAATGTCGTACTTGAACCATATGGATAGTGTCGTACTTGAATCATATGGATAATGTCGTACTTGAACCATATGGCTTCTACACATAAATCAAAGAAGCATTGTGGAATAGTGGCATTTCGTTACAACAACAACAACAACAACAAAGCCTTTAGTCCCAAACAAGTTGGGGTAGGCTAGAGGTGAAACCCATAAGATCTCGCAACCAACTCATGGCTCTGGCACATGGATAGCAAGCTTCCACGCACCCCTGTCCATAGCTAGCTCTTTGTTGATACCCCAATCCTTCAGGTCTCTCTTAACGGACTCCTCCCATGTCAAATTCGGTCGACCCCGCCCTCTCTTGACATTCTCCTCACGCTTTAGCCGTCCGCTATGCACTGGAGCTTCTGGAGGCCTGCGCTGAATATGCCCAAACCATCTCAGACGATGTTGGACAAGCTTCTCCTCAATTGGTGCTACCCCAACTCTATCTCGTATATCATCATTCAGGACTCGATCCTTCCTCGTGTGGCCACACATCCATCTCAACATACGCATCTCCGCCACACCTAACTGTTGAACATGTCGCCTTTTAGTCGGCCAACACTCCGCGCCATACAACATTGCGGGTCGAACCGCCGTCCTGTAGAACTTGCCTTTTAGCTTTTGTGGCACTCTCTTGTCACAGAGAATGCCAGACGCTTGGCGCCACTTCATCCATCTGGCTTTGATTCGATGGTTCACATCTTCATCAATACCCCCATCCTCCTGCAACATTGACCCCAAATACCAAAAGGTGTCCTTCCGAGGTACCACCTGGCCGTCAAGGCTAACCTCCTCCTCCTCACACCTAGTAGTACTAAAACCGCACATCATGTAGTCGGTTTGAGTTCTACTAAGCCTAAACCCTTTCGATTCCAAGGTTTGTCTCCATAACTCTAACTTCCTATTTACCCCCGACTGACTATCGTCAACTAGCACCACATCATCCGCAAAGAGCATACACCATGGGATATCTCCTTGTATATCCCTTGTGACCTCATCCATCACCAATGCAAAAAGATAAGGGCTCAAAGCTGACCCCTGATGCAGTCCTATCTTAATCGAGAAGTCATCGGTGTCGACATCACTTGTTCGAACGCTTGTCACCACATTATCGTACATGTCCTTGATGAGGGTAATGTACTTTGCTGGAACTTTGTGTTTCTCCAAGGCCCACCACATGACATTCCGCGGTATCTTATCATAGGCCTTCTCCAAGTCAATGAACACCATATGCAAGTCCTTCTTTTGCTCCCTATATCTCTCCATAAGTTGTCGTACCAAGAAAATGGCTTCCATGGTCGACCTCCCAGGCATGAAACCAAACTGATTTTTGGTCACGCTTGTCATTCTTCTTAAGCGGTGCTCAATGACTCTCTCCCATAGCTTCATTGTATGGCTCATCAGCTTAATTCCACGGTAATTAGTACAACTCTGAACGTCCCCCGTGTTCTTAAAGATTGGTACTAATATACTCCGTCTCCATTCTTCTGGCATCTTGTTTGCCCGAAAAATGAGGTTGAAAAGCTTGGTTAGCCATACTATCGCTATGTCCCCAAGACCTTTCCACACCTCAATGGGGATACAATCAGGGCCCATCGCCTTGCCTCCTTTCATCCTTTTTAAAGCCTCCTTCACCTCAGACTCCTGGATGCGCCGCACAAAACGCATGCTGGTCTCATCAAAGGAGTCGTCCAGTTCAATGGTAGAACTCTCATTCTCCCCATTGAATAGCTTGTCGAAGTACTCCCGCCATCTATGCTTAATCTCCTCATCCTTCACCAAGAGTTGGCCTGCTCCATCCTTGATGCATTTGACTTGGCCAATATCCCTCGTCTTCCTCTCCCGGATCTTAGCCATCTTATAGATGTCCCTTTCACCTTCCTTTGTGCCTAACCGTTGGTAGAGGTCCTCATATGCCCGACCCCTTGCTTCACCAACAGCTCGCTTTGCGGCCTTCTTCGCCATATTGTACTTCTCTATGTTGTTTGCACTCCTATCCAGGTATAGGCGTCTGAAGCAATCTTTCTTCTCTTTAATCGCCTTCTGGACATCATCGTTCCACCACCAGGTATCCTTATCTTCGCTTCTCCTTCCCTTGGACACTCCAAACTCCTCCGAGGCTACCTTACGAATGCAGGTCGCCATCTTCATCCACACATTGTCCGCATCCCCTCCTTCCTCCCAAGGGCCCTCCTTAATTACCCTCTCCTTGAACACCTGAGCTACCTCCCCCTTGAGCTTCCACCACTTCGTTCTAGCGACTTTGGCATGCTTATCCCGCTGGACACGAATCTGAAAGCGGAAGTCAGCAACCACCAGCTTATGCTGGGGTACAACACTCTCTCCAGGTATCACCTTACAGTCTAGGCACGCACGCCTATCTTCTCTTCTCGAGAGGATGAAATCAATCTGGCTAGAGTGTTGGCCACTACTAAAAGTCACCAGATGTGATTCTCTCTTTCTAAAGAGGGTGTTAGCTACAATCATGTTGTAGGCTAGAGCAAAGCTTAAGACATCTTCTCCTTCTTGATTCCTGATGCCATAGCCAAAGCCCCCATGCGCCCCTTCAAAACCTGTGTTAAATGCA
The DNA here is from genome assembly GCF_018294505.1 of Triticum aestivum. Lineage (NCBI taxonomy): Eukaryota > Viridiplantae > Streptophyta > Magnoliopsida > Poales > Poaceae > Triticum > Triticum aestivum. Next base: position 445,632,398 of record NC_057813.1, read on the forward strand.
CCCACGTGGCCATTGAGGTCTCCTCCTATGAAGAGCTTCTCACCAATCGGTACACTCCTAACCATGTCTTCCAAGCCTTCCCAGAACTCCCTCTTGGTGTTCTCATTGTGGCCTACTTGCGGGGCATACGCGCTGATAACATTGAGAACCAAGTCCTCAACTACCAGCTTGACCAGGATAATCCGGTCCCCACGTCTCTTGACGTCTACCACTCCATACTTGAGGCTCTTGTTGATCAAGATGCCTACGCCATTTCTGTTTGCAGCCGTCCCCGTGTACCACAGCTTGAAGCCGGTATCCTCCACCTCCTTCGCCTTCTGTCCTCTCCATTTGGTTTCTTGGACGCAAAGGATATCAACACCTCTCCTCACCGCTGCATCAACTAGCTCCCGAAGCTTCCCTGTCAGAGACCCTACGTTCCAGCTACCTAAGCGAATCCTCCTAGGCTCGGCTAGCTTCCTTACCCTTCGCACTCGTCGAGTCAAATGCGAAGACCCTTGCTCATTTTCCACTACATCCGGGCGCCGATGTAGCGCGCCACTAAGGATGCGACGACCCGATCCTCGCTCACTTGCCACCGTATCCGGATCAAGATACGGCGCGCCACTTGAGGGGTGACGGCCCGGCCCTTGCCCATTTTCCACCACACCCGGGTTCCGATGTGGCGCGTCGCTGAGAGGGTTACGCCCCAATGAAAATCTTTTGGGTTTCATCTCCATAAGAGTGGCTGAGTTTTTATGTTGGCTCGCCAAGCCTATCACAACCCTCCTTTACCCGGGCTTGGGACCGGCTATGTTGAGACAACATAGGCGGAGTTAATAGTGGCATTTCGTTAATGGCTAAAATGTTCTTAGTGAAAGGGTTGCGGCAAAACCGGCAGACTCAACCACCAATTTCCCCTTTCTTATAATTTGCTATTTTTATTTGTTAAAAAGTGACAAATATGTATCTTGCAGCCAGAAGACCTGTGGTTATTTTGTGTTGGTGGTACTACATGGTGGTAAGACATATGTGGATACAAAAAAATGGTAAAGCTTCTTATCAAGTGTATTATGTACATCTCCAAAAGGCTTCCATGTTCAAGATATTACATTCTCCACATTTTTCATCCCTGCAGTGAAAACAACCCATTAGAGCAATCACTCATATTTAAAGATGATAATCATTGTGCTGTGCAAGCAGATTCCTCTCCTGGTATTGAACATATTGGAGATCCTGAAAGTTCTTCCGGCTCGAATAATCAACAACTTATTGTAAACATAATCACCAAGTTAACTCCTGTTTACTATCTGGGCAGAGTCTCCACTACAGAAATTAGAGATCTTATGGCAAGTTATATGAATTTATCCATTGAACAGGATGTGATTAATTCACTAAATCTGTTGTGTGAAAACACCATTAGTGGATCAGCTGGTTTGGGTTTTCTCAGCTTTGTTGGGTTTTCAGCATTCGATGATATACATCCTTCTGGGCTTGTGAGACACCCCAACATCTTACCTGTGTTAGGTGTTGTAGAATCATCTGATTGTTGCTACATGTTTCAACCAAAGGCTCCATACACTTTGGAGAACATCATGCACTACAGTCCAGAGGCATTGTGCTCAGATTGGCACATCAGATTTTTCATCTACCAAATAATATCTGCATTGGCATATCTTCATGATTTTGGAGTTCATCACGGCAATCTGAAACCATCAACCATCTTGATGTCAGATTCTCTATGGCCTTATCTCAGCATAAGTGATATATCTCATGTTAAACAGAACCGGGGTTTTGGGGGACCTGAAGGTTCAACACATAATTCATGCTGTGCTCATGAGGATTGTTCTTCAAGATCCATTTTTGCTAGTTTTAATCTTCCATCATCCTTAGATTGGTCTTCTCACTTCAAACGATGGTGGACTGGGGAGTTGAGCAATTATGAGTACCTTATTGTCTTGAACAAGTTAGCTGGTAGGAGATGGGGTGATCCAGCTTTTCATCCAGTGATGCCTTGGGTAATAGATTTCACAGTGAGGCCTGACGAAAGTTCTGACATTGGCTGGAGAGACCTCACCAAAAGTAAATGGCGGTTGGCGAAGGGCGATGAACAATTGGATTTTACTTACTCATCATCTGATGTTCCATATCATGTTTCTGATGAGTGTCTCTCAGAGCTAGCAGTTTGCAGTTACAAAGCAAGAAGACTATCAAAGACCATCTTGAGGTCAGCTGTCCGCTCTGTCTACGAGCCCAACGAATACCCGTCTAGTATGCAAAGGCTTTATCAATGGACTCCAGATGAATGCATCCCAGAGTTCTATAGCGATCCTTGGATTTTTGTCTCTCTTCATTCTGAAATGAGTAATTTGGCTTTGCCTTCCTGGGTGACCTCTTCAGAGGAATTCATTTGTCTTCACAGGGATGCCTTAGAGAGTGACCGAGTTTCACAACAACTGCATCATTGGATTGATATAACCTTTGGCTATAAACTTGCTGGGGAGGCATCTGTTGAAGCTAAGAATGTCATGTTGCCTCCCAGTGATCCATCAAGGCCTAAATCAATTGGGCGAAGGCAACTTTTTACAAAGCCACATCCTAAGCGTCTTATTAGCACACCTCACTCAGCCTACCACAATAAAGTGGAATCTTGTGCAAGATGCCAAGGAAAAGGAAGTAACTCAACTACTGATGTATTATTAGATGAATGTAATCCCCCAAATATGTTTTCACAAGTTGACTATTTGGAAGAGTTTGAACAAGCAACATTATTTATGGAGCTTCAACATCATTTGAATCCAATATACAGTTACTCTAACACTGCTGCTTGTTGCTTGTCAGTCAAATATCCCAAGAGCCAATTTTCAGATCAGGAGGTATTGCAACCTAATAGTGTATTATCAGTGGTGCCTGATTTTGATTTTGGCTCCTATCTTGAATGCTTTGAGTCTGATGATAGTTCTTCTATTGGTTATCAAGAGCTGTTGCGCTGGAAGCAAAGGTCTTGTTCTGTTATTGAGCATCATGCAAATGATATATTTTCAATAGGATGCATGTTAGCAGAAATCTATCTGCACAGACCACTTTTTGATGCTTCCTTGCTAGCTGCATATAAAGAAACTGGTATGCTGCCAGGAGCACTCCATGAATTGCCTGTTCATGTCGGTTTGCTTGTTGAGTCATGCATCCAAAGGCAATGGAAAAGGTAACTTAAATAATTACGTCTGATGTTTATATTTGTAATTTAATACCCTGCCACATTGGTGATGTTTTTCTTAAATTACAAGTAGAAACTGTTGAATGCTTTTGATTTTGTGATCTCTTGCAGGAGGCCGTGTTCAAAGCATCTTCTGGAGTCACCATATTTTCCTCCATCAGTTCGATCCGCATATATGTTTCTGGCTCCACTTCAACTTCTGTGTACATCTGGAGACCGCCTGAAGTATGTTACTAAGCTTGCAAGTGAAGGGACACTCAAAGCCATGGGAGAATTTGCTGCTGAAGTGTGTGCACCTTACTGCCTACCTTTTGTTTCATCATCTCGGTCGGATGTTGACACCGAGTCTTGCTTGCGTCTGCTTAAAGAGTTTTTGAAGTGCTTGAGTGTCAAAGCAGCTAAGAAACTTATTCTGCCCATCATTCAGAAAATCTTACAGGCCGGTTAAGACACATCAGTGGGGAAATTTCTCTTATATTTTCTTTCATTTCAAGGTTTTGGTCTTTGCATGTGTCTTTGTTGTGACGAGTCATTTCTGCTGGTTGTTGCTACAGGCACCAGAATATTCACATCTGAAGGTTTCTCTCCTTCAAGATTCTTTTGTCCGAGAGTTATGGAAAAAATTGGGAAAACGAACTTATATTGAGAAGGTGCATCCCTTGGTCATAGCAAACTTACACAATTCACCTAACAAGATCACTGCATCTTCTGCATCCATTGTTTTAATTGGTTCAAGTGAGGAACTAGGAATACCAATAACTGTTCATCAGGCAAGTCCCAGTGAACACATTGTCTTGTTGTACTGCACTGATACCATCCTTTACTGATTAATGTGTCCATTTTATGCAGACAGTTTTACCACTAATCCACTCTTTCGGCAAAGGTTTATGTGCTGATGGGATTGAAACTTTGGTCAGGATAGGTATCCCAGTTAACACTGTCTCCTTGTGGTGAAAATGTTTGTTCTTTGGTCGGTGCTTGACGTTATTCATAATAGGTGGACTTCTTGGGGAAAGTTTATTTGTCAAGCAAATTCTCCCATTGCTGAGGAATGTTATACTTTTTTGTATCGACTCCTCCAAGGTGACTAAGCCAGAACCACAGCAGAGTTGGAACTCTTTTGCTCTGATTGATGGCTTATCTGCGTTGGAAGGCCTTGTATCAGTTCTTCCAGTTAAGGCAGTTCTCAGGGAGCTTCTCCAGGTATTTTGGTGAAAAAAACTAAGTTTGGTGAATAAATATAATCATTGGTGAAAATGGATATATTTTGAGTTCTGTTAGAGCTTTGCTAAATTGGAACATATATTTTCAAATCTGAGCACAGATCAAATTCCGATATCACTCAACTTTAAGCACTACTTTGATGACTACTAGATATCAATCATCATATCTT